>NC_091472.1:192991927-193291927 GCF_036971445.1 Narcine bancroftii
TCAGCCATGATCTCATTGAATTGTGGAGCAGGCTCAATGGGCCTGCTACTATTTTTTATGGTACTAGAACCATAGAACATTGCAGCACAGAAAGCAGGTCATTTGGCCCTTCTAGTCTGTGCTGAAACATCATTGGGTTTGTCCCACTGACCTGTACCCACTCCATAATCCTCAAGACCTCTCGCATCCATGTATCTATCCAATTTATTTTTAAAACTTAAGAGCGAGCTCGGATTTACCATGTCAGATGGCAGCTCATTCGACTCTCCCACCACTCTCTGAGTGAAGAAGTTCCCTCTAATTTCCCCTTTCACCCTAAAGCCATGTCCTCTTGTATTTATCTCTCCTAATCTCAGTGGAGTCTTCTCACATTTACTCTCCCCCCTCTCATAATTTTGTAAATTTTTATCAAATCTCTCCTCATTCTTCTACATTCCAAGGAATAAAGTCCTAACCTGTTTAATATTTCCCTGTAACTCAACTGCTGAAGACCCAGCATAATCCTAGAAGGTGGGGGGTAGGGGGTGGGGTGGTGGGTTTCCTAATGTTGCATCTTTAATTATAAAAGACTGCAAAGATAATTCAGGGAAATTAAGGCTATTGGGAAGGTAACTGGAGAGGATTCTGAGAGATGGGATTTGTGTGCATTTAGAAAGGCAAGGTACCTTGATGAAGGGCTCAAGCCAGAATCGTTGGTTATATATCTTTATTTTTGTCAGATAAAACATGTATTTGATCTGCTGAGTTTCTCCAGCATTGTGTTTTAACTCCGATTATGCAAGGAAATCGTGTCTCACAGTTTCATATTTTTTTAAAATTATTTGACGAGACAACCAAGACTAATGAGGCCAGGGTGATCCATTTTGTTGCCATGCTCAAGTCTGGTGGGAAGGGGAGATCATATGGGACCCAAGGTGAGCTGGCTGATTAGATACAATCTAGGATTGATCCTAGCAATCTGAAGGTGGGTCAGGTGGGTTGTTTTTCCAGATTGGAGACCAGTGTGCTACAGGGGTTGGTGTTGAGTCCACTGTTGTTCATCATTTACACCAGTGGTTTTCAAACTTTTTCTTTCTATTCACAAAACACCTTAAGTAATCCCTGTGCCACAGGTGCTCAGGGATTAGAAAGGGATAATTTGAGGTATGTGAGTGGGAAGGGAAGGTTGAGAATCACTGCTCTAGACCCAATTGTTACTGAAATATTTTGCTTGAGAAAAATTGCCATTGGTCCATTTCCTTTGGAGTTATGAAACCGTGCACATAACGAGTCAATAAGGTACGACGAAAACAGTGGATTTAAAACCTTTTCTTTCCACCCACATACCACCTTAAGCAATCCCTTACTAATCACAGAGCATCTATGGTTAGCGATTACTTAAGGCTAAAGAAAAAGTTTGAAAACCACTAGTCAACATTAATAATTTGGAAGAGTATGTGATTAGCATGGTTAATAAATTTATGGATGAAATCAGAATTGGTGGTATAGTGGACAATAAAGAAGATTATATAACGGTACCACAGGATCTAGATGAACAGGGAAAGTGGAGCAGGGAACAGCAGGTGAAATATAACTTGGACAAGTCCAAGATGTTGCACCCTGGTCGGTTAAACCAGATCAGGACTTGCACAGAGATTTGCTGGGTCCTGCAGAGCAGAGACCAAGGAATACAAGTGCAGAGTTCCCTGAAGGAGATGGCAATGGTAGACAAGATGGTGGAGAAGGTGTTTGGAACACTTCATTTTTCATGGTCTTAAGTGCAAGTCTAGGGTGTCACGATACAACTATACAAGATGTTGGCGAGTCTGCAGTTGAGAAATTGTGCGCAGTGAAACAAGAAAGTTCGCAGACATGTGATTCTAGTAAATACACAAAAATGCTGGAGGAGCTCAGCATCTATAGGAGGCAAAGATATATAACTAACATTTCTGGCCTGAGCTCTTCGACAAGGTATGAGCAAAAAAGCAGGCAGGTGCCTGAATAAAAAGGCTGGGGGGAGGAGGAATGAAAGGGCAGGGGAGGGGAACAGGTCAACTGGCAAAATGCCACAATTGGATAGGAGAAGGGGGAAGAATTGATCATTGGAGGGGGTGACTGTGAATGCAGAGCTGGAAGAAAGGAGACTGAGAGGTAGGGAAATGGACCAGATGTGGGAGGGGGCTAATGGAAACCAGTGCAGTCGACGTTAATGCCATCTGGTTGGAGGGAGCCCAGATGGAATATGATGTGTTGTTCCTCAGATTTGCGGGTGGTCTCAGGTTGGTATGGGAATGAGGCGGGAATTGAAATGGATTGCCACTGGGAAATCCATGCTATTGCAGCAAACTGAGCAAAGATGTTCAACAAAGAGATCTCCCAGTCTGCGTTCCTCCCATATTCCCAGCCTCTCTGTTGTAGAGGAGGGCACAACAAGGCTCCGGATGCAGTAAATGACCCCTGCAGTTTCACTTGGAAGGACTGTGGTGGGGTGCGAGTGTAGCATTTCTTGCAGTTACAGATGGCAGTACCAAGGTGGGGAGGGAGGAGTGGAGTCCTGGAGGGAGTGGTCCCTGTGGAAGGTGGAGCGAGGAGGACAGGGGAAGATGTGCCTAGTGGCGGGATTACGTAATAGATGGCAGAAATAGCAGAGGAGGATATATTGGATGCAGAGGCTGTGGGGTGGTAGTGGAAGACAGGGAATCCTGTTCTTGTTGCGCATGGGGGGGCGGAGGGGGCTAGGGCAGGAGTGCAGTAATGGATGATTTGTGAACGAGGGCTGATTTGATGATAGTAGAGTAAAAAGCAACGCTTTTTGAAAGAGGATGGCATCTTGGATAATCTCGCATGCAACACCTTATCCTGGGAGTATTTGTGATGGAGGAATTGTGAGAAAGGAATAGAATCCATACAGGGGACACAGTGTGAAGAGGTGTTGTTGAGGTAGCTGTGGGAGTTGGTAGGTTTGCAGAAGATATCTTTTGAGAATTTATGACCTGAGATGGAGAAAGAAGCCCCTCTTACACAGAGCTTGAAGCCGGGTCTTATTTGCCTTTTGAACGCTGTGTGAAAGAATCGGGGTTCTAGACTTACCCATCTTCGAACCACCTCAGTAGATAGTGTCAATGGTGGTGTGTATTTGACTCATGGAACTGGCTTTTTTTTGGTTCTGTGTGAGCACGCAAGCCAGCTTCCTAAGACTGGTCATGTCTAGGGGCTTCACAGTATAAAAGGGGCTAGAGAGATCGAGAAAAAAGGAAGTGTTATTAGAAATGGACCAAATGAATTTGATGTTGGGGTGAAAGTTGGCAGCAAAGTGGATGAAGTCGATGAGTTTATCATGGGTGCATCAGGCAGCACCAATGTAGTTGTCAGTGTAGCAGAGGAAGGGTTGAGGAGGCTTGCTTGTAGCATAGATAGCTCCACGTAGCCAACAAAAAGGCATGTACAGGTGGTACTAGTACAGCTTTTCCTTTGACTTGGAAAAAGTGGGTCAAGTAGAAGGAGAAGTTATTGAGGGTGTCAAATCCTGCTGGCTGGTGGAGGGTGGTGATCGAGAGGGACTGGTTGGGTCTGTTGTTGAGGAAGAAGCTTTGAGGCCTTTGGTCTGGGGAGAGAGAGGTGTATAGTGGTTGGATGTCTGTGGTGAACAGAGGTGGTTGAGTTCAGGGAACTGGAAGTTGTTGAAGTGATGGAGGACATGTGAAGTGTCGTGGTATAGGTGGGGAGGGACTGGGTCTAGTGGGAAAATTTTGCTTTGTGGATCTTGGGTATTAGGTAGAACCAGGGAGTGCGGAGTTGGGAAACAAGAAGTTTGAAAGCCGTGGAAGGAAGATGACTGGAAGTGATGAGGTTCTGAGAAAGTGTGTCTTACAATGGTTTGATGAGTTTTGGTGGGACGCTGTTGGAGGTGTAAGTAAGAGGAGGTGCCTGAGAGTTGTCGTCTGGCTTCAGCAGACCAGAACACCGCCACCTTTGTCTGTGGGTTTGATGGTAATGTTGAGATTAGTGTGGAGAGCAGAGCGTTCAGAGGGGGTGAGATTGGAATGAGTGAGGAGAGTGGTGAAGTCGATGTGGTTGATGTGTCAGTGGCAGTTGAAAATATAAAGATCCAAAGTGGGCAGAAGGCCAGAATGAGGTGTCCAGGAGGAGAAAGAGGTTTAAGGTGGGAGAAGGGGGCCTGTAAATGGAGGGGGTGTTGAAGAATCATGGTGTAAGAAGTAGCCATGGAGGTGGATCTGACAGAGGAAGTGTTCAGTATCGGGGCACTTGTGGTATATGTTGAGATGTGAGCAAGGAAGGATGAAGGTGAGTCCTCTACTGAGGACAGAGAGTCTTGGGGTTGTGGAATGGTAAAGATCAGGCAGGGGTTGGAGTGGGGTCGAGTGTCTTGAAGGGAGGAGAATGGGGCAGATCAGGAGAAGGAGGGTTGAAGCGATCCAAAGGTGGAAGAGGAGGGTTAAGAAGTCATTGGAGGAGGGAAAGGATGAAAGGGGCCAGGGTGAGAGTTCGCCACAGAGGTTCATATGCCAGGCTGTTCTTCATTGACGTTCGGCATTTAATACAATCATTCCCCAAAGGCTGGTGGAGAAGCTGTTCTGGGTGGAATTTAACAACCCTCTCTGTAACTGAATCCTGGACTTTCTAATGTAAAGACCACAGTCTGTCTGGGCCAGTAGCAGAACGTCGAGCACTGTCACACTGAGCACTGGCGCACCTTAGGGCTGTGTGCTCAGCCTGCTCCTGTTCACACTACTATCCCACGACTGCATTGGCAGATCCAGCTCTGACAGTGTCATCAAATTTGTCGATGGCACAACAGTCGTCGGCCTCATCAGCAACATCGATGAATCGCACTACAGAGAAGAGGTGGAAAATCTCGTGAAATGGCGCGAGAGTAACTACCTGAGTCTCAACATGGACAAGACGAAGGAGATGATTGTAGAATTCAGGAGGACCAAGAACAACTACCTTCTACTAACACATCAATAACTCTGTAATGGAGAGAGTGGAGAGCAACAAGTTCTTTGGAGTTCACTTAACCAGTGACCTATCGTGCACACTCAACATCTCCTCACTTGTCAGGAAGGTACAACAGTGACTGCACTCCCTGAGAAGACTGAAGCGGGCAAGGTGATCAGCCACCATTATGTCAACCTTCTGCAAGGGCTCTATAATGAGCTTCCTGGCTGGGTGCTTCAGTGTGATATGGTTGCTGCAGAGAAATGGATCGGAGATCATTCCACAGACCATAAGAGTGGCAGAGAGGACCACTGGATTCTCTTCCTGCTGCCCCCCCCTCCCACCAACCCATTGATGTAATCTACCGGGATCATTGTCTGAAGAGGGTATGCAAAATTATTGAGGACCCCTTCTACCCCGCATACAGCATCTTTCAGCTGTACCCTTCGGGGAAGAGATACAGGAGTATCAGAGCCAGCACCACCAGGCTGAGGAACAGCTTCCTCTGGCAGGCAGTGAGAATGTTGAACGACCAGAGGACCTGCTCACATCAACCATCCAAGACTCACATTTGTACAAAACAATATTTATTTATCTTTATAGATAAAATAGTTGTCCTGCATATGTATTATTTGTCTGTATGTGTTTACATCTGGTTGTATGTTTGCATGCTATACATTTCCTGGCCACTGCCAATGCGATCTTGACAAATATTGTTTGATATTGGGACAACTTCATTTTGGGTCTTACACCATCAATATTCCCCAGTAAAAATAGTTCTGGGTTCTGCAGAAACTGAATTCCTGTAATTTGCTTTAAGAAGTTCCCCAGATCTACCCAAAAGTTGAATGTAAAACAAAAATGTTTGTATCTCCTCACAGCACCTAAAGCATTGATCAGAAATTTCTGATTTTAATTTATTTAATTTTTGTGGTGTGAGATAACTGGTGCAAAAAAATTATATTGTACCAGTCTGTAACTTACATTTATTGTGTTTGTCATACTGTCCCGACATAAATTGGACCAGCTTTGATAACCAATTCTTATATTTAAGTGTGATTCCCATCTCTGTCTTGACTAGCGTACCCCGTTTAGAGGTTCCCGTTTGAAGTAGGAGATCTATTGCTGAAGTGAATTTCTTTGTGGTTCCCTCTCAAATCAGAATCTCTGCATCAATGCACTTTGGTAGATTCATGTATTATTAACAATACCATCCTTAAGTTTTTAACTGATCAAATGACATGCGTTGCCCTTGGTCATAACAGATCTCGATGTACCTGATCCCTTTCCGGGACCAGGTATCCAAAACCTTGTTATCCATTGTTAAAGATATGAACCTATTCTGAGTCAGGGGTGATTTTGGAGTTATCTTCCCCCTCCCCCCACCACCAACTTTAGTCCTGATCTGATCATTTATTTTGCTCCAAATATTAATTATATGTTTTAACAACGGGGAATCTTCCTCGCCAGATATTAATTTTGAGTCATTTATATATAAAATCCTCTGCTATCCTCTGTCTCACTTTATGCAATTCTATTTTCACCCATGAAGACTAATCTTCTCCCTCGAATAGGAAGGTGACATTTCATCTAGGCTGCCCAATAATAATTGTTAAAATTTGAGAGTTGTAAACCTCCCAGCTCATATTTCCATGTTAATTTTTCTATGGAGATTCTAGTAATCTTACCTTTCCAAAGAAATTGTCTGACATTTAATTAAATCCTGAAAAAAACCTCTGAGATAATGGTATGGGCCATCTCTGAAAGAGATATTGTACTCTTGGAAATATGTTCATTTTTACACAATTGACTCGATCAGCTAGTGTTATTGGTAGAGCCAGTCACCTATTTAAATCCTCTTCAACCTTTTTAAGCAAGGGGAGATAACTCAGTTTGTATACATTTTGTAAATTATCTGTTCTAATCCCTAAATATTTTATCCCATTTAATGGCCACTTAAATTGAGTATTTCTTTGACATTGACTACAGTCCCCACCTGTAAGTGGCATAATTTCACTTATATCCCAATTTATTTTAATAACCCGAGACTTTCCCATAATCTTCCAGTTTTGAGTACAATTTCTGTAATGAAGTTACTGGTTCTGTCAAATATATCAGTACAGTACATTAAATGTAATTAAATTAATCTTGTATTCCTCCTGGTTAATCCTGAATCCCTTAATGTCTGGACCTCGCCAAATTACTTCCGCTAATGATTCTATAGCCAAAGTAAAGAGTGCTGAAGATAGTGGACATCCTTGTCCACTAGATCTTGTTGATGGGATTGCTGGAGAAATTTGTCCATTAGTTACAACTTAGGGTCACATCTCTTTTCTAAGCAGACACTCCTCAATCCTGAAGTTTTGCCTTCTTGTGCTAGACTCTCCCATTATGGGAAACAACCTTTCTGTATCTAGTCTGGCCATGCCTTTCAACATTTGAAATGTTTCAGTGAGATCCCCTTCATTCTCCAAAATTTCAATGAGTACAGGCCAAAAACCACTAAATGTTCCTCGTATGATAACCCTTTAAACTTACTGGGTCCACGGGAATGGTCTAAATTAGTCACAATCAAGGAGATACATAGCACAGGAATCTGTTGGCCCAACTTGTCCATGCCAACCTGAACCATTTTCCTATGTTTAGCCATATGTCCCTAAAACGTGCCCTCCGTGTATCTGTCTAAATCTAGTTCAAGTTTATTATCATCTGTTTGTACAAGTATAGCCCGATGAAACAGTGTTCTACGATCCTCGGTGTAAAAACATGCAGACACACATCCCGACATAGTACACATACGGGCAAAATATATATATATGCAAGACATACATACATATCTAAAAATAAATAAATGTTGTTGAATAAATAGTAGAGTTTGTTTGAGAAATTGTTTAGCTGTCTCACTGCTGGGAGGAAGTTGTTTCACATCCTGGTGGTTCTGGCTCTAATATATTTTAAGCATTAGTGTAAGAATATTTTCTTTAAAAAGTGAATTAAGTGTTTTTGAGTACTGATATTGAATAACATCAAATAACCTGGGAAAATCTGTCATTTTGCACTTGTGGCAGATTAACTATTTTACTATAATGAGCTGGGCAAAACAAGCCTCAGTGTATCCCTCTCTCTGTATGTACTTCTGCAGCCTGGAATGCGCCATTCCCTCACCGACATCCCTTTGTGCTGAAAGACCAACAGGTTTCAGGCAGGCCAAAGTGCGTCTTTCACTGAGTTGATGATCTTCCAGCAGTTCTGGATGTCTGACTCTGTGTGAGTCCCGGGGAACAGCCTGTCGATCAAAGAGTTTTCCGTCACGCTGCTGCTGGGGATGAACTGTGACGAGGACCCTTGCATCCTTCTCCTTGCACTCTCTGTAAAGCTGCATCCAGCAAAGAGTTGGGCGACAGTCGCCGCTCCTCCGCAGGCATCTCGGGGACAAAGTGTGTGCTGGGTGACGTTCTAGTTATGCAGGAAGAATCTGAGTGGGAAGACTCCTCTCACTGCCAGCCAGCCCAGGTTCTTGTGCTTGTTAGCACAGGTGATGAGGCATTCCGCCAGATGACCTAGAAGATCTGCTCCAGTCTGCAGACTCAATGGGGAAGCTATCTGTTCCCCACCCATTCATTGATTTGGACTGCGCTACGGATATCCGTGTGGAGCAGTTTAATCCAATTTTGGATTCCCTCACCAGAGCCCATTTTGGAGAGAATAACCATGGAAGAGCTGTGTAAAGGAGAAGCCACCATTTAGGTGTGGGAAAGAGGAGAAAATAACAATGAATTGGCACCACTCCTGTTAGTTTTTTCAGAGAATTTGAGTCATGCAGTCTTTTCATGCACTCAATTTTACCAAACTAGTTCAAGAGTGATTTAGCACAAAAACAAAATGAACCAAAAGAATCCCCAGTGATCCAGTATTTTTAAATTCTATAATGCAGTCATTCTCAATGGGGGCTCCGGGGGCCACAGCTCTTTGTTTTATTTTTACTTTACATAGCATAATAATTTTAAATGTTTTTTTTTGTGTAGTGTGTAGGAGAGAAATACGGAAGATACCAAAACTTGACTGCTTCCCAGGGAAGGGGATCCATAATCTTTGAGAAGAGTCCCTGAGAAGGGGTGGGGGAGGGGGGGGGGTGGGCAGAGCCAGAAAAAAAAGTTAATGGGCAGAATTAGAGTGGGATGGTTAATCATTTGCTGGAAACTTTGGTTGTTTTTTTTACTGGCAATCAGTAACCCATGGGGTGCCACAGAGATCTTTTGCAGTGGCCTCAATTCATTGCCATCAACATCGATCACTTTAAAAAAAGGGAGACTGGGTGAAGTGTGTTGTGATACAAGGTGACGTGGCTGTGCAGGTTGTGAGGATGAAGAGAGTGAGTGCAAAGGGATCCAGTGAGTGCAAAGAGATCCAGAGATCGAGTGAATGACAAGAAGTTGACAAATGGAGTTTAGTGTGGGGAAAATGTGAGATTCTCTACCCTGGAGGGAAGGGTGGAAAAGCAACTTCTAATTCATGTATAGAATGAGCTTGGCTCTGGGATGGATGGCTTTTTATTGCAAGAGTTCTAGAGTCTACAAGCAGCAGTGCCCCATTGCAGCTGGTAAGACTGCAGCTAGAGTAATGCAGAGAGCTTTGGTCCCTGTGTTTTTTTTTAAATTTTATTTATCACACTATGAACCATACTGACCAAAATGGTCTCTGTGTTTGAGGAAAGATGTACTTGCAGTTCAGAGAGCATTCACATGAGCAAGAGCGGACAGAGTGCAGACAAATGAAAGGTGACTTTCAGAAATTCAAAAGGGGTTGAAGGGGATTGTCCGGGTGGCTGCTGTGAGGATGCTTCCCAAGGTGGGGATATCCAGAACCATTGGCCATAATTTCAAACAGAGGCAAGGAGGAATTTTGTCTTACAGAGTCCTGAATCTTTGGAATTGTCTTGCCCCAGGGAGATGTGAGGCAGATTCCAAGAACATTCCAGCAAAATACAGGCATTTCAGCCCACAATGTTGTGCCAACCCATATAAACCTACTCAACAATCTAAACCTTCCCTACCACTCACCCATAACCCTCTATTTTTCTTGCATCCATGCACCTTTCTAAGAGTTTTTAAATGTACCAGCCTCCTTCACCACCTCTATTCTCTGTGTTTAAAAAAAACATCCCTGACGTCTCTCCTAAACTATCCTCCTCTCACTTTGTACAGAGATCCTTTGGCATTTAAGGAAATGAATTCATTCACAGTAAATACAGACATTTAAACTATGAAGGAGCCAAGAAGGAAGAAAGAGAGGAAAGTGTGGTCAAGAGTGAGATTGGATCAGCCAAAATCTTATTGAATGTTAGAGTCAGCTCAGATATCAGATCATATTTATTGTCATGTAATGAAACAGAATTGTAATATTGCAGTCCCCTCCATAATGTTTGGGATAAAGACACAATTTTTCCTTTATTTGCCCCCGTGCTCCACAGTTTTAAATTTGTAATCAAACAATTCACATGTAATTAAAGTGCACATTCCAGATTTTATTCAAGGTTATTTGTATAAATTTTGGTTTGATAACAGGGGTGGCCAACCTTTTAATTTAGACATACAGCACAGTAACAGGCCATTTCAGCCCATGAGTCCATGCCGCCCAATTAACCTACAGCACTGGTACGGACTTGTGGGCCGAAATGGCCTGTTACCATGCTGAAAGTCTAAATTAAAAATTAAAGGGTTGGCCACTCCTTTGTAGAAATTTCAGCACTTTTTATACATAGTTCCCCCATTTCAAGATGCCATAAAGTTTGGGACATTTAGCTTCACAGATGTTTGTGAGAACTCGGGTATTCTTAATTGTTGCAGGTATAAGAGAGCTTGGCTTGCTGTGAAGTTTTTGATCACCTTTGAAGTCTGTAGTTACTATTTTTCTACATGAGACCAGAGCTGTGTCAATGACTCTTCTCTGTAATGCCAGTACCTTCGAGATTACTGAGCTCACCAGTACACTCTTTCTTCTTAATGATGTTCCAAACTGTTGATTTTGGTAATCCTAAGGTTTGGTCGATGTCTCTTACTGTTTTATTCTTGTTTTTCAGCCCCATAATTGCTTCTTTGACTTTTATTGGTACAACTCTGTTCCTCATGTTGAAAAATGGCAACTACAGACTACAAAGGTGATCAAAAGCTTTGATCCAAGCCTAGCTCTCTTATACCTGCACCAATGAAGTAATTAAATATACCTGAGTTCTCACAACCGCCTGTGAAGACAAATGTCCCAAACATTATGGTGCACTGGAATGAGGGGACTATGTGTAAAAAGCACTGTAATTTTTACATGGTCAAACTAATCTTGATTAAAATCTGGATGTGCACTTTAATTATATGTGAATTGTTTGATTATAAATTTCAAACTGTGGAGCACAGGGGCAAATAAAGGAAAAAAGTGTATGTCCCAAACATTATGGAGGGCATTGAACACAAAATTGCCTTTGATCTGCCATAAGGCAGACAAAGATTTGGCATTAGCATTGTCCAGCGCCCCTTACTGTTAGGGAAAGAGCAGGAAAAGAGAGTATCCATGGATTCGCCTACGGCCTTCTTGCGGCCACACTGACTCCAGTTCAAACCACTGGCAGCCGGAGGCCAGATCCAAACCTCTGGCATGATGAGGAAGCCTTCAGCAACAAGGAGCCTTTGGAAGTCTCCTTGCCCTCAGCACTCTTTTGAATCCTGGGACAGCTCAAGGGACTGACTGGCACATTCCTGCTCCTGTTTTATATTCTTCACAAGCCAGGGAGGTGAGTGGGATGCGGAGTTGATATCAGGATCAGAATAGCCATGAAGAGATGAGGGGCCTCATCTGGTTCTGATCCATGGCTTGCTGTCATGATAAATGAGCATCATTACCATTAATTTGTATCTGATAGGATTTTTAAAATTTGTACCAATATTATAGAACATTCTGTAAGAAGATGCAGCCCGGTCCAAGCAGAGGTTAGGAAACATTCTGTGCCAGTGACCTGAGTTTGAATCTGCCAATGTCTGTGCGTTCTCCCTGTGTCTGCATTGGTTTCCTCCCACCCTTCGTAAATGTACAGGGGTTATGGATTAATTTGGGTGGAAATGGGCAGCACGATTTTCATTGGGCCAGAATTCGCTTCTACTGTACTGCGATTTTTTTTATTTTTATTTTTAAAAAACAAGTCTATCAACTTGCATTTCTGCGTCAATATGATGTCCAATTTAAACTAAAACTTTGCTGCTTGCACATTGATGTCTATCTCTCTGTTCTTTCCGCATTCACGTGCTTATCTGGGATCTCTTCCACATCAACATCTGCATTTGCTTTCAACACTACATCTGACAGTCTATTCCAGAAACAGAAATGACCCTGCTCACCTCCTTTATACATTCCTTCCCTCACCTTGAACGCACGCCCTCTCGTGCCATTTCCACGTCATCAATGGGAAATCTGTGCCACTTTGCAATAATATTTTTATTCTGTCTTTCCAGACAGAGTGCATTCCCCAAGAGCATCATGCAACCCGGAGTGCTACTGCTGATGTTGTGTGTGGGTGTTCTGCTCCTTGCCCCTGGTAAGTATAGTGGCCACGGCCAGTCTTTGGATTTCAACCTTGGGGAACAATCCTCATCAGTGTTGTTGATGCAATGCACAAAGGTGCTGGAGAAACTCAGCGGGACACGCAGCATCCATGGGGAGTAAAGGGGAACCAACGTTTCAGCCCTGGGCCCTTCGTTAAGGTATAATTCCTGATGAAGGTCCCAAAACGTTGGTGACCCTTTACTTCCTGTGGATGTTGCGTGACCTGCTGAGTTTCTCTAGCACCTTTGTGTATTGGATTACTGTGACGAGAAAAATGGTTTTGACGGGTTCAAAGAGCAACGAGTCCTAGATATGTATTATACAAAACAATGATCTTTATTTACAAGCGGGGAAATGTACACAACAGTAGCACACAAATCGTAAGGGCCACTAGTCAGTCAAAGATGGTCACAACTCCTGATATTACGCTCAGTTTATGCAACAGTACCTGCCACCACACGACAATACGCAAGCACGATACACTAATCCATAGAGAAGCACTGGTCTAATTACAACTACAATGAGTGAAACGCAGGGGTCTCTCCTGGGCTACTGAGCAATTGCTCTGTACTGGCATACATCACGCAACTAGTCTCCAGTGTCACCCATGGCTCACAACCCCGATCGGAACCCTCACAGTTAATCTTCCAGCGTCACCTGTGGCCCACACCCTGAATTGGAGCTTGGAGATGGTCTCTAAGAACAAGAGAGTGATCTGCTCTACATAGTGGGCTTTATGCTGCAGCCAGCTAAAGGGGCTGCCTCAGGTGTGCCCACATGACCTGTGAGGACCACTGTTGTGTTTAGGAGCCAGTCCAGGTGTGACCCAGGAGAACCAATTACATGGTAAGCCCCTTCGAGGCAGTTTATCTCTGGCTTTTATTCACTTCACTTACCTGCATGAATGCAGGAAAGGTGGATCCGCGTGCCCTTTTCCCTCCGTGTTCCCTTCACCAAGGGACCTACCGTCAGAGATGGAGCAAAGTTGCATCACCTCCTGCCTAAATGGATGAGTGCTGAAACTGGCTTGAAAGGGGAATTTCTGATGACGTCCTCAGCCTGTGACCCCCCCCCACTGGATGCTGGGGCTGGAGTTCGGCACTTAACCAGGATATCCCTTGTCTTAACTGCAGGAGAGCGGCCTCCTCACAAACAACTGCAGCTCATTAACCTCGGCTTTTAAGCATTATTTTAGCAAAGGAAGGGGAATGTTTCCCCACTTCTGGGCCAGCCCCTCTAGCGTTAAACCCTGGGCACGCCCTCAGGTTAATCCATCAAGAGCAAACGTGCCCAGTCTTAGTTGAGAGTGCCTTGCCTCTCCACCCATGAACCCTTTTCCTGCAGTATCATTATGGAGGGGACGGCGGCCGTGGCCTTAAACCGAACGAAGATGTGTGGAGGGAGGGAGCAGTTGGGCGAGTCTGCCTGCTCTGCTGTGGCGCACCCCAGGGATTTGTCTGCAGACAAGCTGATTTTACCCCTCCATGATTCGGCACTTGTTTTTTTTAATCATAAATAATCACTGAGAATAAATGCATTTAATACATTGGTGGTTTAATCAGTAAAAACAGCAGCTTCCTGCCTCCTGGGTGGCTCTCACCAACGTCCTTGGGATGGTCCCAACCTCTCAAGTAGAAGTACTGTGTGTTCCACACATACTATTAAAGCGTGTCATGTGTTGTTCTCTCAATGCACCTGGGGATCACGCACCATCTACCTACACGGTTTTTCTGGGTGCCTCACCAGAGAGAAGCACTGCGTTTTTACCCATGGGTTTTAAGGAACAGATAACTGAATCTCAGATTTCAAGATAAATGAAAGCCATTGTAAATTGTCATTGTTTGCAACTATTGTGCCAAAAAATACATGACAGATCATTTCCATCCCATAGATGTTACATCGGAAATACCCGCCATTTGCTGTTTGTAGCACGAGGTTGCCGCTGTGATTTTTGTGTGTTCTTTTTTAAGACCTTACCTTCTTTCGTACGAGTGAACGATTTAAATTGATTCAATTTTTCACGAGGTGGGCAATGCGCATTAAACTGAAAACTAATCTGCAACAGAAATTGAAACTCAGTCAGCTCGTGAAAATTAAGTTAAAGCGTGTAAACATTGCGAGAAAGTGTAAGAGAATGGGTCATCGTTTAAAAAAGGAATTCGTAAGAACCAAGCTCTACTGCAGACCCGTGACCCCAGCCTGGTCAGCTCATGGTAAACTGGTCTGCAACAGATGTCCCACGGCTCCTGTCAGCTGCCAGGACAGATTCCCAGTGAGGTTCTGAACCCCATAACAAAAACTCTCAAAAAAAAATAGTAGTATTACCCCCCTCTTTTTGCAAGAGACATATTTGACTAAAAAGGAACATCAAAAATTAAAAAGAGATTGGGTTGGACAAGTTACAGCATCTTCTTTTAATTCTAAAGCAAGAGGAGTTGGTATTTTAATAAAAAGTTATCTTTTAAATTGGACTCAGTTATTGAGTCAGCTGGTAGGCTCTTGATTGTTAATTATAAATTTTTTTCTGAATCTTGGACTTTAATGAATGTTTAATCTCCTAATATAGATGATGAGCAATTTATGTTGGAGTCTTTTTTTAATTTAATTCAGGCATATGATAAAATTATGGTAGGGGGTGATTTTAATTGTTGCTTAGATTCATTATTAGATAAATCTCCAAAATCGGTAATTAGAACCAAAATGGCTGAACAGTTAATGGTGTTAATGAAAGATATGAATTTGGTAGATATATGGAGAAAGCTAAATCCTAAGGAGAAAGATTTTTCATTTTATTCATTCCATCATGATTCTTATTCTAGAATAGATTTATTTTCTGTATCAGCACAATTACAAGGCCGGGTATTGAAGGCTGGATATAAGAGTAGGATTTTGTCTGATCATTCTTTATTATTAATTACATGTACAGGTTTGGAGAGAATTGAGAATGTTTATCGTTGGAATGTTTAAAAAAATCCTGAATTTAGTAAATTTATAAGGGATCAAATACAGCTCTTTTTTTAATGGGATGCTTTAAAAGCTTACTTACGTGGACAAATTATTAGTTATACTGCTAAAATTAAGAAACCTCATATGGCTGAGATTAGTAAATTGGAGAAGGAGATAGAGATTTTGGAAACTGATTTACAACGAAATTCTACGGAAGTTAAGAAAGCACATTTAGTTAATATTAAATTACGATATAATTTGTTACCTACTTAAGTTTGAGAAATTATTACAGAGAACTAAATAGCAATATTATGAGTTGGGTGAGAGAACTCGTAAAGTTTTAGCTTGGCAGTTAAAAACGGAGCAAGCTTCTAGAACAATAAATGCTATTAGACATGATTCAATGATTACATGTAAACCTCAGGAAATTAATGATGAGTTTCGTACATTTTATGAAAAATTGTATACGACTGCCTAAAGAAATCTCTTGGTGCCTGCCACATTGACCACCGCCAGTGGGCTGATAACGCCTCAAACCGTGCATCTTGGCGCCTCACAGTTTGGCGGGCAGCAGCCTCCTTTGAAGAAGACCGCAGAGCCCACCTCACTGACAAAAGGCAAAGGAGGAAAAACCCAACACCCAACCCCAACCAACCAATTTTCCCTTGCAACCGCTGCAATCGTGTCTGCCTGTCCCGCATCGGACTGGTCAGCCACAAACGAGCCTGCAGCTGACGTGGACTTTTTACCCCCTCCATAAATCTTCGTCCGCGAAGCCAAGCCAAAGAGAAAGAAAGAAGAAAGAAAGAGTATACTTCTGAAGTATTAGAAGATTAAGCTAAAATTAATAATTTTTTGTCTGATTTTAGTCTTACCTTCTTTGAAGGATACGGATATTAAGGATCTAGATGCTTCTTTTACTGTTAAAGAAGTGATGGAAGCACTTCAAACTATGCCTAGTGGGAAGTCTCCAGGAGATGATGGTTTTACTTCTGAATTTTATAAAGAATTTCAGGATTTATTAATTCCTTTATTGATAGATGTATTGAATCAGGCGGCGGAGATTGGTTCTTTTCCAGATTCCTTTTCTCAAGCAATTATTACAGTTTTTCTTAAGAAGGATAGGGATCCATTAAAAGCAAGATTTTATAGGCCTATTTCTTTATTGAATGTAGATTATAAAATTGTTGCCAAGGTTCTGGCCTAAATATTTACCAGTTTTAATTCATGTAGATCAAGCGGGTTTCATTAAAAACTCGATATTCAGTTTGTTGTTGAGGAGTCTGATGGTGGAGGGGTAGCAGCTGTTCCTGAACCTGGTGGTGAGAGTCTCGTGGCACCTACACCTCTCTTCTGATGGCAGCAGTGAGAACAGAGCGTGTGCTGGGAAGTGTGGCTCTGATGATTGCTGCTGCCCTTTACTGGCAGTGTTCCCTGTAGATGAGGGGAGTTTTGCCTGTGATGTCCTGGGCTGTGTCCACTACCTTGATTCCCCTCTCTCCACATGCTGATGCATCACCAACTCTTGTGCTGGTTTATAGTGAGATAAGCATAGAATTGGTGACAAGAAAGTGAATGGGGGAATGGGAAGGCATTGAGAGCCAGGATAGAGCCTCTGGGCTGTATGATATGTAATAAGGAAAAGTGAGACATAAATAGAGTTTGAGGAACTGAGGGCGACACAGTTAGTGCAGCCCCATTACAGCACTAGTGACCGGAGTTTGGATCTGGTGCTGCCTGTGAGGAGTATGTATGTTCTCCCCATGCCTGTGTGGGTTTCCGAATTCCTCCCATCCTTTAAAAATGTATGGGGGTTAAGTTGGGTGTAATTGCGTGGCACAGGTTTTTTTTTTGGTAATTCTTTATTTTTCGCACTATGAACCATATCAACCAATATATTTACAGATGCATCTCTTTAAATATTCACAGTGACATTTTCTCTCTTTTTTCCCCCTATCCCTCCTTTCCCCCTTCCCACCCCTTCCAAAAACAGTAAATATTGAACATATAAAATATAATAAAACAATATCTTTATACAAAAGGAATACAAACAAAAAAGTCATATCATCTACTTAGTCACATTAAATCTGATCGTGTTTATCATTTTAAGTGGTGGTGGTCTGAGGGCTGCTCTTTCTGTTATGTTCCATATATGGTTCCCAGGTTTTTTCAAACATTGTAACTTTGTCTTTTAAATTATATGTGATTTTTTTTTTCCCCAGTGGGATACACTTAAACTTGGTTGTATATTTTGTTAATGTTTATAGTCATATAGTCCAACGTGGCCATCTTATATCTTTATTTTCACTTCTTTTCTGCCTCTTCACCACCTCCATCCCCCTTTTTTCCCCATTACTGTTTTTTAAGTTTTCCTTTTTAATCTCAATATATGACAACGCACTTAAGACATGAAATACCCCAACAATCCCCACAAGCAATAACCCTTTAACCCCAAATGAACCTCCCCTCCTTGGATTGCCTTTGTCCCTTTACGGCAACCACAACTCCCCTTTCCATTTGATTTGCGAACTTATTCGCAAGCGTCAACCAATTTCACAGTGACCATTATTCTCCCACTCCCAGCCCCCCCAGAGAACACTATTTTCCTCTACATATTACAAAGCTCTCTCTTTTTTTCCCCTTCTTCCCCTTCTCTTATCCATCTTTAAATCTTTATATATACATTATCTTTACTTTATATTTTTACATATTTTTGTATATTTTCTTGCCGGTCTTCCTTCTTGTCACTCCTCCTCCTTTCTTCTCCTGTCCTGTAAATGTTCAGCAAATTCTTGGGCTTTCTTTGGGTCCGAGAACAGTCTATTCCATTCCCCAGGAATAAATACTTTGAGTACTGCTGGATGTCTTAATATAAAGTTATAACCTTTCTTCCATAAAATTGTTTTCGCCATGTTGAATTCCTTCATCTTCTTTAAAAGTTCAAAGCTTATGTCTGGGTAAAAAAATATTTTTTGTCCCTTATATTCCAACGGCTTATAGTCTTCTCTAACCTTCTTTCTTGCCTGTTCCATTATGTTTTCTCTTGTCGTATATCTTAGAAGTTTTACCAATATGGATCTCGGTTTTTGATGTGGTGGCAGTTTCGGTACTAGTGTTCTATGCGCCCTTTCGATTTCTATTTCTTCATGTGAATCTGTCATTCCCAGCACCTTCGGGATCCATCCTTTTATAAATTCCTTCCTATCTGACCCTTCTTTGCTTTTTGGCCACCGTGACAGAGGTGCACCAAAGAAGAGGTACAAGGACTGCCTAAAGAAATCTCTTGGTGCCTGCCACATTGACCACCGCCAGTGGGCTGATATTGCCTCAAACCGTGCATCTTGGCGCCTCACAGTTCGGCGGGCAGCAACCTCCTTTGAAGAAGACCGCAGAGCCCACCTCACTGACAAAAGACAAAGGAGGAAAAACCCAACACCCAACCCCAACCAACCAATTTTCCCTTGCAACCGTGTCTGCCTGTCCTGCATTGGACTTGTCAGCCACAAACGAGCCTGCAGCTGACGTGGACATTACCCCTCCATAAATCTTCGTCCGCGAAGCCAAGCCAAAGAAAGAAGAAAAAGAAGAATTTTTTGTGACAATAAATCTTGTCTCTTTAATTTTTTTTCGCTCTCTTCCAACTTCCCTCTTAAATCATTTATATCCATTTCTACAGCAGCTTCTCGTTCCTCCACATTAACTCTAAGCTTTGCATTCTGTCTTCAGCTTTTTTCATTTTTCTTTTGATTAAATTAAATTCTAATGATAGCCATTCTTTTAATTACCTCATTTGTTCTTCAAAAAAGGCTTTATCTAAATTTTGGCCTTCTATTTTACCTACTTTCCTTTGAAATTCTTGGTCTTCTTCCTCCTCCTCTTCTGTGTCTGTATCTATGTCTGTGTCATCTTCTTCTCTTCTCTGTATCTGTGTATCTTCATCCTTCTCTGATGAGCTGCTTCTATATTCTTGAGGGGCCTCCAGCTGCTGTGCCTCCTGCTGTTGGGGCCCCCTGCTGCAGGCCGACCCGCTGCTGGGCCCCCTGCTGCAGGCCGACCTGCTGCTGGGCCCCCTGCTGGTCGCTCCATTGCCACTCACCCTCTTCCAGCCCTTCATTTTCTTTCTCACCACTCTTCTTCTTTCTTTCTTACTTTCCCCAGCTGAACGCCCAGATACTGGGTGTCTCTCAGCTGGCCACTCCGCAACTGGCTGCTCCTCAGCTGAGTCTCCCTCCCACCGGCGTTAACTTTTTCTTTTACTTGCGCACTGCGCACCTCTTCTTGGCTCTGAGAGTCATTTTTGAAGTCTGCCGGTCAGGAGGACACTGCTCCTCTGGGGACTCACCAACATCGGAGATCAGCCGCTCCTCTCCACGGTGGCTCTCTGCTCCGACGTGCAGGTAAGGCCGCCTTCTTTCTTCTCCACTGATTTTCCTTCTTTTCTCTGTTATTCTTACTTTTTCTCTTTTAGGTACCATCTTCTGTCTCTTTGTAACTTTATCTTTCTCTTCCTGTATTTTATGTTTATTGAGCTCTGTTTTTTCATACTTTTCTTTTCTCTGGAGAGGACTGGTTCTACTCGACCAGCCACTATTCCATCATGTGACTTTCCCCCGGGTGGCACAGGCTTGAGGGCCAGAAGGGCCTGTAACCGTGCGGCATGTCCAAATTGAAATTTAAAAAATATATATATTGACTGCTCACTGATTTATTACAGGTTGTACCTCTCTAATCCGCACCCCATGGTTTGGCACGGTTTGAATCTGCCGCCAGTAATTTGTCGATTTTCCACCAGGGCAGTGGTAATGCACCAAAATCTTTTTACACTGCAGCCGAGTGTTTTGATGATACAGTCCTGTTAATTTCTTGTATGTTAGCCCACCCCAATGTCATCATGATCCATGGGGGTGGTTCCCTTAGGGGTCAATTTCTGTTTTCCACCATTTTCAATGATCAGGCAATGGCCAGGTCCCAACATCGCCAGGTTAAAGAGGTACAACCTGCACCATCAAAATCAGTTCATGGGGCATGCGACTGGAGAAAGTTGACATGGGTTTTAACAAGTTCACCTTGCTTGTGCGAGATGAATAGATGCCTTTCAAGCTGGACACAAATGAGGAAAAGTTAATTGATCAGTGCAGGCTCAGAATTCCAAAGAACTGGCTTGCATGTGAAGGCTGCTCTCTGGAGCTCCTTCTTGCAGCTTGGAGTTCCATCCATGGCTGAAGCCTGCATCCTCTTGGATCAACTTGTCTGCTGCTCTCCCAGTGACATTCTCAGAATCAGAATTTATTGTCATGAACACGTCAGGATGCCGCAGCATCACAGTAGTAAATATTGCTGTAAATTACATTTATTTTTTTAAAATAGTTCAAGAGAAAGTGAGGTAGTGTCAGTGGTTCATTGCCATTCAGAAATCTGCTGGTGGAGGGGAAGAAGCTGCCTTTAAGCCGCTGGGTGTTTATCTTCAGGCTCCTGTACCTACTTCCTGATGGTAGCAGTGAGAAGAGGGGATGGCCTGGGAGGTAAGGACCCTCAAGGATAAAGGCTGCTTTCTTGAGGCACACCCTTCTGTCGATGGCCTCGATAGTGTGCAGACTGGTGTCCTGTAGGTCATTTGCAAGTGTATTTGGTGACATTCCAAATCTCCTCAAACTCCTCATGAGGAATAGCTGCTGGCAAGCCTCTTTTTTTGGTGATTTATGGTGCCTGACGGCACTGGTCCATTTAGTCAACAACAGTGATCACCACCCCCATCTTCTTCTTTTTCTACACAATATTACCCCCTTCCCTCAAGTCTTGATAAGGGAACCTGGCCCAAAATGTTGACTGACTATTTCTCCGCATGGATAATGTCTGATCCACTGAGTTCCTCCCTTTAAAGTTGGAGTACTTGCTCTCCTCTCATTAACACTAATTGAGTACAATGAGAGGAAACTTTCCTACCCTGGAAACAAGGGCTCTGTGCTGGGAGGGCATTGTCAGAATGGGAGCAGTGAAGTGATGCTTGCTTTTTCTGTGTCAGATCTGGAAGCCAATCATGAGAAGGCCATTATATCTTTGAACTCCCGTCTCCTGAGATCCACCACGTTGCCAGCCAATCCCAGCGTCCACATTGCCTTGCGACTGTCGGAGCACCACAGCTTCCACGATGAGCTGAGTTATCTTCATCGGCTGAAGATCGATCTCCGGAGAAAGCTGTCCAGGTAATCATCCCTCCATCTTTACGACACCGGCCAGACTGCTCCTGCTCTCCAAAACACTAACCCCAGTCCCTTTAACCTGTTTTCGCATAAAAACCAGAGAGCCATCAAATGTTACAGCACAGAAACAGGCCTTTTGGCCCTTCTAGTCTGTGCCAAACTATTATTTTGCCTAGTCCCATGAACCTGCACCCAATCCATACCCCTCCCACCTATGTATCTGCTCCGTGTTGATTCAATGTTAAAATTGAGCCCACATTCAGCACTTCATCTGGCAGCTTGTACTAATCTCCCACCACTCTCTGTGTGAAGAAATTCCCAATTTTCCCCTTAAATTTCTCCCCTTTCACCCTTAACCCACGTCCTCTGGTTTGTATCTAACCTAATCTCAGTGGAAAAAGCATAGCTGCATTTACTCTGTCTTATATCCATCATAATTTTGAATACCTCTATCAAATCTCCCCTCATTCTTCTACACTCCAGGGAATAAACCTTTCCCTGTAACTCAGTTCCTCAGGTCCTGGCGACATCCTAGTAAATCTTCTCTGCACTCTTTCTATCTTATTGATATCCTTCCTATAGTTAGGTGAGCAAAACTAAACACAATACTCCAAATTTGTCCTCACCAATATCTTCTACAACTTTACCATAACATCCCAACTCCTGTACTCAATATTTTGATTTACGAAGGCCAATATGCCAAAAGCTCTCTTTACAGCCCTATCCACCCATGACACCACCTTCAGGGAATTATGTATCTGTATTCCCAGATCCCTCTATTCTCAGTGCCCTACCATTTACCATGTATATCCTTTCTTGGTTTGTCCTTCCAATGTGCAACACCTCACACATTAAATCCCATCTGCCATTTTTCCAGATTGACCAGATCCTTCTCCAGGCTGCACCCGCCTCCGCCTCACACCTCCCTCTCACCCCTTCTTGTTCTCCCCCTCCCCCTCCACTCCCTTCCTCTTGTGCGCTCCCCCTCCCCCCTGCACCCAAACCCCTCTTGCGTCCCTTGCTTCACCTCCCACCCCACCCCCCCCTACCCCCGGGTTTAATATTACAGGCCTGGTAGTGTAGCCAGGCTTTAGGATTACAAGCCTGCCAAAGTAGTTTCCTGCTTCCCACATGCACTAACATAGTTGCCAACTGATGCAGGGCACTGGGCTGGCTGAAGGACAAAATGGCTATTTGTCTAGAACCTGGCTGATGCTCACGATTCTCTCCCTCACCCACCCCCCCCCCCTCTCCAGGTCACGGCTGGCCAACGAGCCTTCCACAGGCCTCACAGCTCTCTACGTGTTGGCCCTGCGAGCCTCCTGCCAGGGCATGAGCGAGAAGCAGGCAGCATTGTCGTATCTGAAGAAGAAGCTGGCTGCCGAACAAAACCACACCACACGTATGTACTCTCAAACCTCCCCCACTTTCACTGTGGAGACTGTGGTGGGGAATCACACACACACACATGAAATGTATAGATGCATCAAAATTCTTGCTGCAGCAACCCAGGTACAAGAGACATCAACTATAATCATTCATTCCGGTGCCTTGCCTTTCTATGTGGGTGATCATGTCTCTCTATCCATCACGATCTCTGACCCTCCGAATTGTAGTTGTTGCCTCCCCTGTTCTCCTTCAGTGAAGGCTCCATCTTTGAGCTGAGACCATAGTCGATGTTGAGATCATTATTAGACAAGGAAAAAATACTGAAGTGGTTTCCCGTTGCCTTCTTCAGTTGCCGTGTCCATACTGGATGGGTAATCCCAACCATTGATCAGCAGATTCATCTGCCCAGCATTTTTAGTTTTACAACCATAAGTTCCAATTTGTAGAATCTTCTTGTAAAAACCATCCACTATCTGGCTTCACGTGACCCTGATTGGGAGGCTAAACAGGTATTACACTTTGCCCAAGGATGACCTGTAGGCTATCGGATGAAAGTAGCACCTTTCACCTCCATTTGTTAAGCAGATACACAGCACCGACTCGTTACACATTAAATATCCACATGTGTCAACACAGAAAAAGCCAAGTGTGATACTACCTTGAAAAAGGGTGGCATGGCCAGTGTATTGATTGGTGCAATGCTATTATATCAACCGGGGTTCGAATCCCATGCTGTCTGTAAGGAGTTTGTATGTTCTCCCCGTGTCTGTGTGAGTTTGCCCCAGATGCTCCGGTTTTCTCCCATTGTACTGAGGTGTAGGTTAATTGGGTGGCACAGACTTGTTGACCAAAATGCAGTAGGTCTAAATTTTAAAATTTAAATTTAAATGGAGCATTAAACGAGAACTTACTGGTTCGATGTTTGATGATTATTATTTGAGTAATGGAAGCGGTGAGATAATATGATATCCCATCTGCGCATGTACAGCCAATCTTTGAATCTCGAAAAAGACGACCACTGGTATAATTCTGTCAAAAGAGCATCTTATTGTGAGGCATACATGCAACACTAGAAACTACCTTAACAACGTTTGAGATAACTACGGGAGGGCGAGGAGGGCATATTATCTCACCACTCCCATTACTTAAATAATAATCATCAAACTTCGAACCGGTAAGTTCTCGTTTAATGCTCCATTATTTTTCGTAATGCTCATTGGTTTGCTAATATGAGATTTCAAAGCTCAGTGGTCTCTTTTTCACATAGTCTGAAAGACCATAGGGTAGATTAATAGACACAATTCAATCAGCAGCCTGCAAAATTGCTGCAGTGAAAATTTTCCCCTCCATCCTCAGAGGCTTATTGTAAAATCCGTTAAATGTTCTTTCATTTGACCATCCCGCCTGACGCATGATATTCCAAATGGGGACTTCCGCTCTACTAGCAGTAGACGTAGCTGCAGCTCTAGTTGAGTGAGCCCCAAACCGAGTGGTATCCACTCCAGCCAACCTCGTGGTCCTCTTTAGCCATCTGGCCAAGGTCTGAGAGGATGCCCGTTGATGCAGTTTCCTGTAACATATAAACAAGAATCTCTTTTCCCCTCTTGACAAGCGTACAATTTAAACTTTGTTCCAATACTGCCAGGTTTATTATGCTTCAGCAAGTCATGAACTGACGTGATGGAGTAGTGGCTGGTAGGAGAATATCAGCCCTCTGCAGAAAATAAGAAATAAAGTGAAGAAAACACAAAGTTCAAGAAACACAAAACACGACAAATAAAAGATAAAGTTGTGGGGAAAAGAAAGAAAATGGCACCCAAGAAGGGAAAAGTAAAAACAACGGGGGAAAAAAAAGAACAGTCGCCGGAAGAAAAAGGAGAAAGCCTTACCTGCATGAAGAAACAGGGAGCCGTCGTGGAGAAAAGAGCCCACTCCCCAAGGTTGGTGACAACCCCGCAGAGTCGTGACCTCCCGACCGTTGAACTGCAAAAATGGCTCTCTGAGCCAAACAGAAATGCGCAATTGCGCACACTAAGGAAAAAGAAAACACCGACGGGAGGGGGGCCCAGCTGAGGAACTAACTAACACAGCGCGACCAGTTGAGACATGCCCGACAGCAGGGCTCTCAGCTGGAAGAAGAAGAAAGCGACAGGAAAGGGAGTGATAGGAAAGAAGAACAGCAACAGGAGGCCCAACAGATAACCAGCCCAGAAGAAGAGGACCAACAGCAAGAAGCCATGCAAAAAACACCCAGCAAAGTGAGGCAAGCAGCTCAACAACAAAGTCAGAAGAGACACAGATACAAGAAGAGAAATAGAAGACACAAACATGGGTGCAAACATAGAAGAAGAGGAATAGAAAGTAAAATAGATGGACAGTATATAGATAAAAAAATTTCAAGAACAAATGAGAGCATTAAAATAATGGTTGACATTAGAATTTAGTGAAATGAAAAGTACAAAAGAAAAAGTGAATAGAATAGACCTGGTCGTGACAGAAATATGGAAAAGATTAGAAAATGTGGAAGAACGAGAAACAGCTATAGAAATGGAAGTGAATGACTTAAGAAGAAAATTGGAAGACAGTGACAAAGAAATTCAAGTGTCACAAGAGTTGTTAGCTCAGAAAATTGATATAATGGAAAACTATAGTAGGTGAAACAACATAAAGATAGTGGGCCTAAAGGAAGATGAAGAAGGCACAAATATGAAATAATTTATAAAAGAATGGATCCCAAAGGTCCTGGGAATGCCAGAAATACAGGAAGGAAATGAAATAGAAAGGGAACACTAGCCCCGAAACCACAGCCACAACAAAAACCAAGATCCGTTTTAGTAAAATTTCTGAGATACACAACAAGAGAAAATATATTGGAGAGGGGAAGGAATAAAATTAGAGGAGACAATAAACCATTGGAATACAAGGGTCAAAAAATTTTTTTTTACCCAGACATAAGTTTTGAACTCCTGAAGAAGAGGAAGGAGTTTAACACAGCAAAATCGATCCTAAGGAAAAAAGACTATAAATTTATGTTAGGGTATCCAGCTGTGCTTAAAATATTTATCCTGGGGGAGCAAAGCAGACTGTTCTCAGATCCGGAGAAAGCACAAGATTTTGCAGAATGCCTGCAGGACAGAAGGAGAGATGAAGAGATGTAAAAAGAACGAAGAACGACGACAAACTTCATATAAAGATGTAAAAATAATGTATAAGTAAGAACTAAAGAAGGGAAAGAAAAGGGAAGTAAGGGGAGAAAAAAAAAGGAGGAAAAAAAGAGGGTGACCTTTGTTAAATGTGAAGATAAAAGATGTGGGAGTTGTTGAAGTATTTTATGATTTAGAAGTGTTGTCATACATTGAATTCAAAAAGGGAAAACTGAGAGATGAATATGGGGGAAAAGGGGAAAGGTGGTGGTGAGGAAGCGGAAATCAGGTGTAAACAGAATATGAGATGGCCATGTTGAACTATATGACTATAAATATTAATGGAATACATAACCAAATTAAACGAAAAAGGCTATTAAATTTCCTGAAAAAAGAAAAAAATTGACAAAACATTTGTGCAGGAAACGCATCTAAATGAAGTGGAATATAATAAATTAAAGAGAGGCTGGGTAGCGGCAGCATCATACAATTCAAAAGCTAGAGGTGTAGCTATATTAATTAATAAAAATGTACAATCAAAATAGAGGAGGAAATAATAGATCCAGCAGGGAGCTATGTAATGATAAAATGTCAGATATATTCAGAATTCTGGAATTTGATCAATATATGTGCACCTAATGAAGAGGATCAAAAGTTTATGCAAGATATTTTTTTGAAGATTGTAGATACGCAGGGGAATATATTGATAGGAGGATATTTCAACCTTAATTTGGACCCAAAGTTGGATAAAACTGGACAAAAGACTAGCAAAAAGAATAAAGTGGCCAAATTTATGGTTAAATGCAGGAAATTAAACTTAAGGATATATGGAGGAGGCAGCACCCAAGGGAGAAGGAATACTCATATTATTCGAGTAGGCATAAAACATACTCAAGGAGTAGGCATAAAACATACTCAAGGATTGATATATTTTTTGTTGTCAGCCCATATTCAAGGGAGAGTTAGGAAAACTGAATATAAAGCTAGATTGCTATCCGATCGCTCACCCCTGTTATTAGCAATAGAACTGGAGGACATCCCACCAAGAATATATAGATGGAGATTAAACTCCATGCTACTTAAAAGACAGGAATTTAGAGAATTTATTGAACGCTAAATTAAAATGTACTTTGAAATAAATACGGAATCAGTGAAAGACAAATTTATATTATGGGATGCAATGAAAGCCTTAATTATAGGGCAGATAAAAAGTGTTGTAACTAAGATGAAAAAGGACTTCAATCGGGAAATAGAACAGTTGGAAAGGGAAATAGTAAGTACAGAAAAAAAAACTAGCAACAAGGGAAGATATAACAAAAAGAAGAGCATTGGCGGACAAAAAAAAATACGAAACATTACAAACGTATAATGTGGAGAAGAACATAATGAAGATAAAGGAGAAGTATTATGAGCTAGGAGAAAAAAAAGCCAAAATTTTAGCCTGGGAACTTTAAAAAAAAACAAGCTAAAAGAACTGTATTGGCATCAAGGAAAAAGGACAAACAAATTACATATAACCCAACAGAGATCAATGAAAACTTTAAGGAATTTTATGAACAATTAAATGAATGAGGGGAAAGAAGACAAAATGGAAGAATTTTTAGCTAAAATTGAACGGCCAAAATTGCAAGAAGAGGAGCAAAACAAGCTGATGAAACCATTTGAAATAGAGGAAATACGGAATATATTAAAAAAGCTGCCGAACAATAAAACGCCTGGAGAGGATGGATTCCCAATAGAATTCTATAAAACATTTAAAGAGTTATTAATTCCTCCTCTCCTGGAAGTAATGAACCAGATAGAAGAAACACAAAACTTGCCAGATTCATGTAAGACAGCAATAATTACAGTAATACCACAGTCGGGGAAGGATCCATTAACACCAGCATCATATAGACCAATATCTCTACTTAATTCAGATTATAAGATAATTGCAAAATTATTAGCAAACAGATTGGCCGACTGTGTACCAAAAATAGTAAAACAAGATCAAACTGGATTTATTAAGAAAAGACAAACAGTGGATAATGTCTGTAAGTTCATTAATTTAATTCATGCAGTTCAAGGAAATAAGATACCAACAGTGGCTGTTGCTTTAGATGCAGAAAAAGCCTTTGACAGGGTAGAATGGAATTATTTATTCGAAGTATTACAGAGGTTCAACCTACCAGAAAAATATATTAATTGGATTAAAGCATTATATAAGGGACCATTGGCGAAGGTGACAGTAAATGGATACGTATCGAACCAATTTAAATTAAGTAGGTCAACTAGGCAGGGATGTCCACTATCTCCCTCACTGTTCGCTTTAGCAATAGAACCATTGGCAGAACTGATAAGAACATAAAATAAAATAAAAGGGATAAAAATAAAGGAGCAGGAGTATAAAATCAGTTTATTTGCATAGTATACTTAACAGAACCAGAAATATCAATAAAAGAGCTACATAAGAGATTGAAGGAATATGGAGAAATATCGGGGTACAAGATCAACACAAATAAAAGTGAAGTGATGCCATTTGAGTAATGCAGATTATACAGAATTTTAAAAAGAATCACCATTTAAATGGCAAACACAAGCAATCCAATACCTAGGTATTAGATTAGATAATAATTTAAGACACCTATACAAATTAAATTATCAGCCATTAATGAAGAAATTCCAGGAAGACTTAGAACATTGGAAAGAATTGCCACTAACATTGATAGGGAGGGTAAATTGCATTAAAATGAATGTCTTCACAAGGATACAATACCTATTTCAATCGTTGCCAATTCCCTTAACAGAGAAATTCTTCAATGAACTAAAGAGAATAATAAGGAAATTCTTATAGAAAGGGGGGGGGGGGGGGGGAAACCGAGGATAGTGTTAGATAAATTAACAGAGTAGTACAAACAAGGTGGTTTGCAGTTACCAAACTTTAAAAATGATTAGAGAGCAGCACAATTAAGAAAAGACAAACAGTGGATAATGTCTGTAAGTTCATTAATTTAATTCATGCAGTTCAAGGAAATAAGATACCAACAGTGGCTGTTGCTTTAGATGCAGAAAAAGCCTTTGACAGACAAAGGAAAAACCAGATTGGACTAAGATAGAACTAGATAAAATAAGGGAGAAGGTACTGAAACATATACTTTATAAGTGGGATGAAAAGCTGGTGCAATATAAAAGTTCACCAATACTGCATCATTTATTCAAAATATGGAAGAAGATTCACTTAGAAAGGAAAAAAACAAACTACCAACTACCAAAATTATTATTGACGCAAAATCAACTAATCCCTTTCACAATAGACAACTTTTCCTTTAGAGAATGGGAGAGAAAATGAATTAAAAGAATAGAAATTTGTCTTTTGGGAAATAATTTATTATCATTTGAACAAATGAAGTACAAATATGGAATAACTCATGGTACAATGTTTGCATATCATCAACTGAAAGCCTACTTAAAGGATAAATTGGGAAACAGACAGAGATTACCAGAAGGAAGCAGTTTTGAATATGTGATTACAGAAACAATGATAATAAAAAGATTTATAACGAAACTGTACATCAAGCTGCAAGAGAAGGAAAATGATGAAATAAGCTATAAACCCAAACAAAAGTGGGAAAAGGATTTAAACATAAAGATAAAAAAATGAAACATGAGAAAAGTTATGTTCTAGAACTATGAAGAATACAATAAACACAAGATTACACATGATACAGTATAATTGGTTACACAGGTTATATATCACGCCCCAAAAGTTTTTAAAAAATGGGATCCAACATTATCAGATAGATGTTTTCGCTGTAAGAAGGAAACGGGAACAATAGTACATGTGAGAAAGTGAAAAAGTTTTGGGAAGATCTAAATCAGGTAATAAATAAAATCACAAAAAGCAACATACCAAAAAATCCAGAGATCTTCTAAGTAATATAAAAAGTAAAGAATTAGGCCTCAAACTGGATGAAGCGCAAAAAAGATTTATTATGATAGCCTTAGCTGTAGCAAAAAAATGTATAATGTCAACTTGGAAATCAGAAGAGAGCCTGAGAGTACAGCAATGGTACATAGAAATGAATAAATGTATTCCATTGGAAAAAATAACATATAATTTAAAAAATAAAGTCACATTATTTGAACAAATTTGGGAACCGTACATGGAACACAACAGAGAGGGCTTGCCTCGGACCTCCACCCCCTAAAATGATAGACTGAGAAGAAGACGAAATGAACTGACCCAGTGTGTAAAAGCAGATAACACAATTTTCTTGTTTATTTTTATTGTGTGATGGCATTGTTTAATGGGTTTAACGTACATGTTGAACGTTAAATGGGTTTGGAGTGGGGTGGGAAGGAGGGAGGGAAGGTAGGGGGGAAAAAGGGGAGAAAATGACACTGTATATTTAAGAGGGAAATGTTTGTATGTATTTTGATTGATATGGTTGTTCACAGTGTGAAAAATAAAAACATTTTTTAAAAAAAACATGAAATTCAACAAAATCATTTTAACAAATGATGTAGTCCAAGTGTAAACAAGTTAAAGTCTGTATTCTTTGGGCTGAAGTCAAGGCCATAAGCATGAACAATTTTCCTTCCCACCCACATACCAATTAGTAAGCACTCCGTTACTAATCAGAGCACCGAAGGTATAGGGAATACTTAAGGTGGTATGTGAGTGAGAAGGGAAGATTGAGAATCACTGCTCTAGACACAATTGTTACTGAAATATTTTGCTTGAGAAAAATTGTCATTGGCTCATTTCCTTTGAAGTTATGAAACCGTGCACATAACAAGTCAATGAGGTACAATTAAAACAGTGGTTTTCAACCTTTTTCTTCCCACTCACATTAAGCAATCCCTTACTAATCACAGAGCACCTATGGCATAGGGATTTCTTAAAGTGGTATGTGAGTGGAAAGAAAAAGGTCGAGAACCACTGTGATAGATAAATATTCACAGTTGCAGTTTTTCCAAGAAAAATAAAGTCTCAATAATGCAAAAAGATCTTTTGGTGATTCAAGTTCATTTATCATCCGATTGTACAAGTACAACCCGACGAAACGGCGTTCTCTTGTCCTCATTGCAAAACTATGCAGACACGCAACCAGACATAGCAAACACATACAGGCAAACAATACATATGCAGGACAAATACACATATAAATACAAATAAATAAATATTGTTTAATAAACAGAGGACTTGGATGGTCAGTGTGATCAGTTCATCATTCGTTCAGCATTCTCCCTGTTCCTCAGCCTGGTGGTGCTGGCTCTGATTCTCCTGAATCTTTCCCAATGGGTGCAGCTGAAAGATGCTGTGAGCAGGGTGGAAGGGGTCCTCGATGATTTGCGCAATTTTGCGTCCCAGGGTAATTGAGGATTTTGGGAAGAATGGGGAGGTTCAAGAGCCTCACCGCTGTTGGATAAAGATTGTTCATGAAGCTGGACCTTCTGCTTGGAGGTTGCAGCAGGAAGAAGTTGTGACAGGGTGACAGGGGTCCTTTATGATGTTGAAGCAGTCCCTTGTAGCGATGTCTGCAATGGGTGACTGGTGGGGTTCATTTGACTTGCCTTCTACATTCCTGTGCACTCAAGTTTTAGAGTTCACACGGTGGACGTGCTACTTGACCTATATAATCTAATTTTCGCCTTCAACCAACTCTCTGAAATCATTGGATTCAAATCCCAGCTGAGGAATTTTAAATTCCTGATCATTTAGTTAGACAGCATGGTTAGTGTGGCGGTTCGTGAAACACTTTTGCAGCGCCAGTGACCCAGGTTCAAATCCGGTGCGGTCTGTACCTTCTCCCCATGTCTGCTTGCATTCCCTCTGGGTGCTCTGGTTTAAAAATGTAAAGGGGTGTAGGTCAATTGGGAGTAATTGAGCAGCATGGGCTAGTGGGCCGAAAGGGTCTGTTACCATGCTGTATGTCTAAATTTAAATGTAATTTAAATCTGGGATGGGATCTCTCAATGGCATTAAAGCCCCAGGGCAGCAAATGCATTTCCTGCTGGTGACATCCACGACTCTGATAGCATTGATAAAAACAATCATCTGGAAAAAGGACACCAATGAATAAAACCTTCTTTGAGGGGGGACCTTGTAGAAGCATGTTGAAAATTTTTGATATAGATTTAACATTGAATCCTTCGCGGCCCTCTTCGGTGCAGTGGGAGGGAATGATTCTTTATCTCTGGTTCAGAGTCGCGTCATTTCTTTTCTCTCTCTTGGCGAGGCGTGTGACTTAAATGGAAGATGTTGCCTGCCCACTCATGATCAGTGGTTGTGTGACACCATGTTCTGTTTCAACAAGGAAAAGATTTGTTAATCAGTTAATAATTCAGATGTATGATTCTAGACAGTCTGGAGGTCATTTACGACTCACTATCTTACTTTATAATTTTACTCCAATGTAATTAAATTGTCCGACTCGTATCTTTTCCACGTTCCTTATTAATTTTTTCTACCTTTGTTTTTCTTTTAATACTAATCTTGTATAGCATCTGGCAATGTGGTTAGGTAAGGGGTTTGAGTTTTTTCTTCTTTCTTTTGCATTATCAGAGTGTTTTTTCTAAAAAAATGTATATACTGTCTAGAATATGAATTATGGATATGATTGATAATTTATATAGGTTAGTGTTAGTCTTATTTAGTTTGTGCAACAGTCCATATCAGCTTATTGAATTGTATCTTTTGTTTGTATAAGTTCTTTATTAAAATCAATAAAAAATATTTTAAAAAGTAAGTTGAAAGGCCTGGACAGAGTAGATGATGCAAAGTTTCCCATGGTAGAGGAGTCGAGGACAAGAGGGCACAACTTCAGGATTGAAGGGCGCCCGTTTAAAACAGAGATGGAGAGCAATTTCTTTAGCCAGTGGTTAGTGGATTCCAATGGGCCAAGCAGCCTACTCTGCTGCTATATCTTATAGTCTTAAGTATTTATACATGTACAGTCACCCCTCGCATAGCTAAGAGCTTTTTGCTTGTGTTTCTGTGTGTTTATGATGTGCATTGTGTGTGGGTATTGAACGAGCAGACATCTGGACTATCGAATGATGTTGGAAAGGGTATGGTTATGCATTTTGGTAAAAGAATAAAAGGGCAGATTATTATTTGGATGAGGAGAAAATTCAACATTCAGAGATGCAAAGGGGCTTGGGAGTCCACTTGCAGGATACCGAAAGGTTAACCTCCAGGTTGAGTTGGTGATGTAGACGTCTTTAATGGACTAAAGACTGACGCCCATGATGGCGCTGGCCAAGTTCACAACTCTCTGTTGGCTTTCCTGTCCAGTGCATTGGCACCTCCACACCAGGCAGTGATGCAACCAGTCGGAATGCTCTCCACGGTACAACTTGTAGAAGTTTACGAGAGTCTTCAGTGACATACCAACTCTCCTTAGGCATCTCACAAAGTATAGCCGCTGGCGAGCCTTCTTCATGATTACATCGACATGGAGGCCCCAGGACAGATCTTCAGAGATGTTGACACCAGGGTCGGCATCAGAACAAGTCTAATCAGGGGCATTAGGGTGACCGTGGGGCGACAACCTGACATTCAAAAATTCGCTAAGCAGGGGAACCTCCTCCAGGCGCCGTTGCTGTCACACTCCCCCCCCCCCCCCCACCATGTAACAGACAAATCACTGCTTATATCCCGTGGAGACTAGTGACACCTGTGCTGTGGGTGAAGGCCACAATAGCTCATTTGGAAGGGTGAATGTCTCCCTTGGCACCATCCAAAAATTTGAAGTTCTTTACCCTCTCCACTGCTGACCCCTCGATGAGGACTGGTTCATGCTCTCCTGAAGTCCACAATTAGCTCCTTGCTTTTGCTTACAATAAGAGCAGGGTGGTGGTTGTGACCCCACTCAACCAGCTAGTTGTATCAGGCCCTGACAATGCTTTCCAGATCCCCACCACCCTCTGTGACGCCTCTGATGTCTCCGTGAAGCATCCCTCCCCTTTATAAACTGATGTCCATGTGCCACCATGGGATAAAGGTGGTCTCTGAGTCACTGCTGCTGCCATCTAGTGTTGATAATGAGGCCCTACAAGGCACCTGCAATGTGCTGATTTTGGACTCAGTTATTCTGATAAGGGTACCACTGAGGATTAGGTGGAGAGTACTTCTTGTTCAAAATCCATGCGCAGCATACAAAATAAAAACAGAAAAAATGCAGCAAAAGAGAAGGCGTAAAGAAGAAACACAGCAGATACACAAAAAGTGCTGGGGGAACTCAGCTGGTCGCACAGCATCAGTAGGTAGTAAAAGGCAGCTGGCATTTTGGGAGTCAATGTGAGGACGTGCCCTTGTTTATCAAAGGCAACCAAACACCTTGCAGCTGAGCAAGAACGTCTGCACACGCTGTGATTGTAGTTTTAATGTGCAGAAGTGCTGGAGAACCTCAGCAGGCCCCGTAGCGTACTTTAGGTGAAGGATAAATGACCAACGTTTCGGGTCTGAGCCTTTCATCAGGTTATGAGCAAAAATCAGGCAGGTGCCCAAATAAAAAGGTGAGGGGGGAGCCACCTGCCTTTTTTTTGACCATGACAAACATGGGTTCATCAGCACTGCCGGTTCCCATCCATAGCGTAATCTTTGAGGTGGAAATTGAGAACGTTGTAGGATTATTTGAGCATTGTGGGGTATGTTGGGCATTGGTGTTTGTTGATCTGTATAAAATGCCAGAATATGTTTTTACTTCAACGACTTTTGCATTTAACTTTTCCCAGAATATTGTGTTCTCTAAACTTCAATGTGGGTATTGGCAGGAGAGTCTAGGACAAAGAGGCACAACCTCTGGATTGAAGAGCGTCCGCGTGGAAAAGAGGTATTTCTTCAGCCAGAGGGTGGTGAATCTGTGGAATTTGTTGCCACGGGCAGTTGTGGAGGCCAGGTCTTTGGGTGTATTTAAGGCAGAGATTGATAGATTCTTGGTTAGCCAGGGCATCAAAGGTTATGGGGAGAAGACCGGGCAGTGGAGGCTAAAAAGGTACTACACCTTGCCCAAGGGTGACCTGAAGGCTTTCAGACAGAAGGAGCGCCTTACGCCTCCTTTTGCTGAGCAATTGTGCAATACTGACTCCATTATCATTTTTATTACTTTTCTTTCAAAGAGTCACATTGTACAGAACAGGACCTTTGGCTCATGTTGACCAATTTGGCATTCTGGGCTAATCCAATTCCTTCCAAATCCAAGTCCATCCAAATATCTTTTGAACAGTAACATTTTACCTGGTTCTTTACTGATGGTTTCCTGTGGCAACTCATTCCAGATGTGGACCATGCTCCAAGTGAAAGTGATAAAGGAAAATCTCAGATGAACTTGGCTGAGTTCTTTCGAGGTCCAGGTCAAGTTCATTACATTGGACAACAATTTTATTTTCCTCAAGGTTTGCTTCCTGAAAAAAAAATTGGGATTATGATAAACTTCAAGCTTCAAGATGACACAAAGATAATTTCAGATCTGTTGTATCACGGAGAAACATTAAATTAAATTTTATTGAATTTAACATGTTTACTCACATAATGATGCTGACTCTTTGCATGAGTTCAACTGACCTAAAAATATTTTGACGCTTTATTTTTTTGTTTCTACTCAGCATCTGATGCTTCTCGTGTCAGTGTCCAGCATTGATGGATTCCAATTGCCGTGATACCACTTTTCCATGGTTGCAATATCCTGGTGAAACCTTTCCCCAAGTTCGTCACTGACTGCACCAAGATCAGCAGGGAAGGAGTCCTAGTGCAAATGCAGAAAATTAATGTCCAATGACATGTTCCACTCCATAGTTTTGTATGCTTGAAGTCAACTTAAAATATGACAGAAAATCACAAAAATACATTATATCTAAAAAAAATATGTGATTGGAAAATTTTACGGTAATTTCTGTGATCAGCTGCCCAAAATCTATAGAATATTCCTAAAAGTGTTCAAGAAGCACAATCTTTATTGTCCAATGTCATCATCCACTTGTAGAAATACAACCCAATGAAACAACCATTTCTGATCCTCTGTGCAAAAGCATGCAATGCACATGTAGACATAACACACACACAGACAAACTATACATATGCCGTATGTACATACATATATTGTAGTCGCACGAGGCACGCAGCGAGTGAAAGTGAGTTGAACCAACTGACTTTAACAGAACTCTCGCACACGTTTAAATCCCTGGGAACCTGATGACGTTTTTGATTTTTGGGACCTTTATGATGTTAGCCACCAGGCTGTGGGCTTGTCCTGCTCCCGGAGCTCTCCCAGTCAGATCTTCCGCGGACTTGCCCATGACTCCTTGAGTCAGTTCGCCTGTTGCATGGGCAAGCTGCCATAATATAAAAAGAAATACATAATTTAATTTTAAATGTAGACAAACAGGCCATATCTGTGCTGTCCAATTTACACACCATTAACCTCTCAAACCTCAGTACGTTTCAAAAGGTGAGAGGAAACTGGAGCCCCCAGGAAGAACACATGCAGACTCAAGGAGAATATACAAACTCTTTACAGACAGCACAAGATCTGAACCCTGATTGCTGGCTCTGTAAAGGCATTGAGCTAACTGCTACACCAACCATGAATAAGGTCCAGGGCCTGGGACGGTTCAAACTGTTCTCCCACGCCAGTCACTATTGCTGCTTCACTAACCTCTGTTACACCTTGGATTTGCAGATCACCAAGTGCTTTTGTCCAACCACTACCAGTACAGTCTGGGTGTGCTGACTCTCTGTGTGAACAACATCCGGCTAGATCACAGCGTCTTGTCTGGATTAATGTCACACGACCACCACCACCACAACCACCACCACCACCACTCGATCGGTGAGTAGTTTCATACTCTGACCTGATTTCTCTGAGGATATGATCATTCATTCTGAGGTGTGTAGCCCTTTGAGAAAACACTGCATCAAATCTAATAGCTGAGGCCCACTTCATGTGAGTTGGTTGATTTCATAATTTAGAGATTAAGTAAATAGAGCCTCTACTCCCTCTGGACTTTGTAGAGGTTTGGTATGACACCAGAAACCCTGTCAAATTTCTACAAGGTTGTGGTGGAAAGTGCGCTGACCGACTGCATCACAGTCTGGTATGGGAACACCAATACCCCTGAGCGTAAAACCCTCCAAAAGGTAGTGAACACAGCCCAGGTCATCACAGGCAAAACCCTCTCCACTATTGAGTACATCTGCAGGGAATGCTGCCGTCGGAGAGCAGCAGCAATCATCAAAGACCCTCACCACCCAGCACATGCTCTGTTCCCGCTGCTGCCATCGGGAAAGAGGTATAGGTGTCACAAGCCTCACACCACCAGGTTCAGGAACAGCTGCTTCTACTCCATCATCAGACTCCTCACCGACAAACTCAATCAGGGACTCATTTAAGGTCTCTGACGTATGCTTTTTTAAATTCTTCCTGCATTGCACAGTCAATTTGTTTACATTTGTTTTCTGTTTATAGTTCTTTATTTGTTTACATTTTTGCACAGTGTACAGTTTTTTTTGCACTACCAATTAGTGGTGGTTCTTGCAGCCCCACAGGGAAAGGAAGCTCATGGTTGTATGAGATATCATGTATGTACACTGACATTAAATCTGAGATACGGCAGGGTAACAGGTCCTTCCTGCCCACGAGCCCATGCCACCCATGTGACCAATTAACCTACTGACCCCGTAAGTCTATTGGAATGTGTGAGGTGGGACGGTTAGCGGAGCAGCTAGTGCAACGCTATTACAATGGGAGCGACTCTAGTTCGAATCTGGCGCTGTCCTTAAGGGGTTTATACGTTCTCCCAGTGTCTGCTGGGACACCTTCAAACCCATCCTTCAAAGCGTATGGTTTTGTAGGTTAATTGGTGCATCTGGGCGGCATGGGCCTGTAAGCCAAAGGGCTTGTTAAAGTGCTGTATCTCAGCCATCAAAAAAATGTTCCGGGGTGTAGGTTAATGGGGAATAACCCGTCCAAAATTACCTTGGATGACTTGGTGCAACTTGACTTTGTGCTCCAGGACCAGGCTGATGGGGTGTTCAGATGTGGGAGGTTTGGGGTGAAGATGGGTTCAGTGGCATTTCCTATCAAAGGAGAAAGAGAAAAGCTTCCACTTGCATTGCTTTATTGACCTCTGCAGCTGGGCGAAACAGCCCATAAAATATAACACCATAAGATCTCTGAGCAGTCCAGCCATTCACCCCTTCGAGTCTGCCATGCTCCCACTCAGCCCCACTGCCCAGCCTTCTCATAACCATTGTTAACCTGACTATCCAGATACCTATCAATCATGGCAAAAAAAAAGGCGAGCTGAGAATGACATTTTCCAAAAAAAAGTTTCATAAAAGTGAATTTTGATTCTGTGTCTTGGCATTGAGTTCTGTGTCTCAAACTGCTGGAACCAGATTAGGGGAGGGGTGACCTGTAACGAGAGGGACAGTTTGATGAAGTTCTAAAGAGCACTGCTGAGATTGCTCTGGGAGTAAAGTGGATAGATTTGGAAATAAAGGAATGGTGCACATTTATTGGAAGCATGCCAGATGAGGTTCACTTGGCTAATTCCTGGGATGAAAGGATTGGCTTGTGAAGAGTTGGGTGCACACTCAGAGTTTAGAATAATAAATTGTTCTCAGTGAAACAGAAGATTAGAACCAGAGAGCATTACAGCACAGAAACAGGTCATTCAGCCCTTCTAGTCTGTGCCAATCTATTTTTCTGCCTAGACCTACTGACCTGCAGCCAGTCTGTAACCCTCCATACCTCTCCCATCCATGTACCTACCCAAATTCTTCTTAAATGTAAAAACTGAGCCTGCATACACCACCTCAGCTGGCAGCTCATTCCACACTCTTACTACTCTCTATGTGAAAAAATTCACACTAATGTTCCCCCTAAACTTTTCCCCTTTCACCCTTAACCCATGTCCTCTGGTTTGTATCTCACCTACCCTGAGTGGAAAAAGCCTCTCATACTTCGACACCCGGGAATAAAGTCCTAACCTGTTTAAGATTTCCCTGTAACTGAATTCCTGAAGTCCAGGCAACATTGTAAATCTCTGCACTCTTTCAAACTTATTGATATCCTTTCTAAAGTTAGGGACCAAAACTGCACACAATACTCCAAATTTGGCCTCAATAATGTCTTATACAACTTTAATAATATAACATCCCAACTCCTATACTCAATATTTTGATTTATGAAGACCAAAAGCTCTCTTTATAACCCTATCTGCCTGTGATGCCACTTTCAGAGAATTATGTACCTGTATTCCCAGAATCCTCTGTTCTACTGCACTCCTCAGTGCCCAACCATTTACCATGTATGTCCTTCCAAAATGCAACACCTCATGCTTGTCTACATTAAACTCCATCTGCCATTTTTCAACCCATTTTTCCAGCTGATCCAGATCCCTCTACAAGCTTTGAAAACATTCCTTGGTGTCTACAACATCTCCAATCTTTGTATCATTTGCAAACTTGGTGATCCAATTTACCACATTATCATCCAGATCATTGATATAGATGTCAAACAACAAGCTCTGATCCCTGAAATACATCACTAATCACAGGCCTCCAGTCTGAGAAGCAATCATCCACCACTACTCTCTGGCTTCTTCCATCCAGCCATTATCAAATCCTATTTACGACCTCACCATTAAAATCAAGCATCTGAACCTTCCTGACTAACCTCCTATGTGGTACCTTGTCAAAGGCCTTACTAAAGTTCATATAGATTATTTCCACAGCCTTTCCTTCATCAGTTTTCCTCATAACTTCTTTGAAAAGTTCTTATCAGATTGGTTAAACCTGATCTATCATACACAAAACCATGTTGACTATTCCTATTCAGTCCTTGACTATCCATATACTTGTATATCCATTCTCTTACAACACCTTCCATTAATTGACCTTCTACTGACGTCAGGCTCACTGGTCTATAATTTCCAGAGTTACTTTTGGAGCCTTTTTTAAACAATGGAACAACATAAACTACCTTCCAATCCTCTGGCACCTCACCCATGGCTAAGGATGTTTTAAATATTTCTGCCAGGGCTCCTGTAATTTCTATGCTAGATGCTCTCAAGGTCTGAGGAAATGTCTTGACAGCCCATGGGGATTTATCCATCCTTATTTGCTCTAAGACAGCAAACACCACCTCCTCTTTAATCTGCATAGATTCCATGACCTCACTGCTTGTTTTCCTTACTTCTCACGACTCTGTGCCCTTTTCCTGAGTGAACACTGATGCAAAAAAAAATGCATTTAAGATCTCCTCTATCTCTTTTGGCTCCATACAAAGCTGACCACTTTGATCTTCAAGGGTACCAATTTTTTCCATTACTATCCTTTTTCTCTTAGTATATCTTTCAAAACCCTTAGAATTTTCCTTCACATTGTCTGCCAAAGCAACCTCATGTCTTCTTTTAGCCGCCTTGATTTCTCTCTTGAGGTTTTTCTTGCATTTTTTAATACTAATTTTCTCAATATTCCTTACACGTGTAAGGTGTAATGTTCCTTACAACCTCTCTCCTCTTCCGAACCATATCCCTAATATCCCTCGAAAACAAAGGTTCCCTATACCTTTATTCTTAACAGGAACATATAGGAACTCTCAAACTTTCATCTTTGAAGGTTCTCCACTTACCTTGCACATCCTTGCCAGAAAACAATTTATCCCAACCCACGCATTCTAGAACCTTTCTCATTTCCTCAAAATTGGCCTTTCTCCAATTTAGAATCTCAACCCAAGGCCCAGACCTAACCTTCTCCATAATTAACTTGAAACTATTGGCATTAAGATCACTGGACCCAAAATTTTGCCCTCCACATACATCTGTCACCTGTTCTATCTTGTTCTCTGAGAAGAGACCCAGTATTGTACTCTTTCTGGTTGTAGGACTATACATTGATTTAGTAAACTTTGCTGAACACATTTGACAAACTCCAAGCCACCCAGCCTTTTTACAATATGGGAGGTGATGGGTAATGATGGGTAAAGACAGAGTAAATACAAGCAGGATTTTTCCACCGAGGTAGGTGAGATACAAACCAGAGGGCACATGTTACGGGTGAAAGGGGTAAAATTTAGGGGGGAACATTAGGGAGATTTTCTTCATACAGTGGTGCCAGCTGAAGTGCTGAATGCAGGCTCAATTTTAACATTTACGAAAAATGAAGACCTACGTGGATGGAAGGGGTATGGAGGGATATGGACTGGGTGGAGGTCAGTGGGACTGGGCTGAAGGGCCTGTTTTCTATGCAGTAACATTCTATGTTGAGGGTGTTTCCATTACTTTGAGGTATTTTGAACTCTGACAGTGTGGGGGAGGGTGGGGGCCCAGAGGATTGTGTCTCTTTGGAATTCTCTGCACCGGAGAGTGGTGGAGTTGTGGAATTTCTCCAAGGTGGAGGCAGACAATGAGGGTGTGATGGTGTTAAGGAGTGACAAGTTGGAGGAGTCATGTGATGGAGTAGTGGCCGGTCAGGGAATTCCAGCCCTCTCCGGAAAAGTTAAAAAAAAACGCACAAAACACAAAGGTACAAGAGTAAAAATTAAAACAAAGTAAAAATAAAGGTGAGAAGAAAATGGCAGCGAAGAAAGAAAAGTCGAAAACAATGGGAAGAAGAGAAGATGAAAGAACGTTGGAAGAAGAAGGTGAAGGCCTTACCTGTCCGAGGAGGCCCGCCACGGAGAGAGAAGCCGCTCCCTCAGGTCAGTGGAAGTCCCGGGCTCGGGACTACAAAAATGGCTCGCAGAGCCGAGTAAAAGTGCACGATGTGCATGAAAAAAAACACACTGACGGGAGGGGGGAACAGCTGCGGAGTCGATCTCCACAGCTGAGAGAGACACCTGCAGCACAGCAGCAGGTGCAGAACACAGACAATAACGACAACAAGAAAGAAGAGGGTAAAAAGAAAACAAGGAAACAACAGATGGTCAACCCAGAGGAAGAAGAAGAAGAAGAAGAACAGAAAGAAGTGGAAGAAGAAGAGAAAAGCAAGACAATGGATGTATCTTTTTTTAAAGAATATATGGAATCAGTGAAAGAATGGCAATTACAAGAATTTGATGAGATAAAAAGAAGAATTAAGAATGCAGAAGAAAAAAATGAATAAAATAGAAATGGTCATGTCAGAGATAGGAAAAAGAGTGGATAATGTGGAAGTACGAGAAATAATCGTAGAAATGGAAGTAGAGGACTTAAAAGAGAAATTAGAAGAATCTAATAAAAAGGTTAAAGAGGCACATGAGCTGTTAGCTCAGAAGATAGATATAATGGAAAACTATAATAGAAGAAATAATATAAAGATAGTGGGCCTTAAGGAAGATGAAAAAGGCAAGAATATGAGAGAATTTATAAAAGATTGGATCCCCAGGGTCCTAGGAAGACCAGAATTACAGGAAGAAATGGAAATAGAGAGGGCACATAGAACATTAGCCCTGAAACCACAACCGCAGCAAAAACCAAGATCCATTTTAGTAAAATTCTTAAGATATACAACAAGAGAAAATATATTGGAGAAAGCAATGAAGAAAATAAGAGAAGACAAAAAGCCACTGGAATACAAAGGTCAAAAAAATTTTTTCTATCCAGACATAAATTTTGAACTCCTGAAGAAGAGGAAGGAGTTCAATACAGCAAAAACGATCTTATGGAAAAAATGATATAAATTAATGTTAAAGTACCCAGCGGTACTTAAAATAGTTATTCCAGGGCAACAAAACAGACTATTCTCGGATCCAGAGGAAGCAAGGAAATTTGCAGAACTACAAAACAAGCAGAGAGATGAAGACATGTAATGAGAGTAAAAATGACCACGAACTATATGTATGTGTGTAAAGGGGTATATGTGTGTATATATATATAGTGTGTATACATGAATGTATCCGTATTTAGAGGAAAATATATAGAGTATAGATAAGAATTAATAAGGGAATGAAAGGGAATAGAGGGAATAAGGAGGGAATTAAAAGAGTGGCCTTTGTTATATATGAAAATTTAAATCTTTTCCGGGGGGGGGCTGGGTGGGGAGGAGTTACGATCACTGCAAAATCAGTTGACGTTTGCGAGTGAATTCGCAAATCCAAATGGAGAGGGGAGATGTGGTTGCACGACAAGGGATAAAGGGCAACTCAGGAGGGGGAGGGGAGAATGGGGTTAAAGAAGTTTTAAATAGGAGAATAAGGAAAATGTTTGATGTTTTAGAAATGTTGTCTTATAATGTGTTCAAAACAAGAAAGCAGAAATGGATAAGAAGGAAAGGTGATGATGGAGAAACGGAAAGGGAAGATAAACAAAGTATGAAATGGCTACGTTGAACTATATGACTTTAAATATTAACAGAATACATAACCAAATCAAAAGGAAGAAACTGCTAAATTTACTGAAAAAAGAAAAAATTGATATAGCATTTGTGCAAGAAACACATTTAACTGAATTGGAGCACAAGAAATTAAAGAGAGATTGGGTAGGACATGTAACAGCAGCGTCGTATAATTCAAAAGCAAGAGGAGTAGCTATATTAATCAGTAAAAATGTACCAATTAAAATAGAAGAGGAAATAATAGATCCAGCAGGGAGGTATGTAATGATAAAATGTCAGATATATTCGGAGTTTTGGAATCTACTCAATGTATATTCACCTAACGAAGAAGATCAAAAGTTTATGCAAGATATATTTTTGAAGATAGCAGATACGCAAGGGAACATATTAATAGGAGGGGATTTCAACCTTAATTTGGATTCAAATATGGATAAAACTGGTAAAAAATTTAACAGAAAGAACAAAATAACCAAATTTATAATTAAATCGATGCAAGAAATGCAACTTTTGGATATATGGAGGAAACAACACCCAAAGGAAAAGGAATATTCATATTATTCAGGTAGACATAAAACATACTCAAGAATAGACCTATTTCTGTTATCAGCTCGTATGCAAGATAGAGTAAGGAAAACAGAATATAAAGCTAGAATATTATCGGACCATTCAACCTTGATTTTGACAATAGAGTTAGAGGACATCCCTCCAAGAATGTATAGATGGAGATTAAACTCCATGCTACTTAAAAGGCAGGATTTTAGAGAATTCATTGAAAGACAAATTAAAATGTATTTTGAAATAAATACGGAATCAGTGAAAGATAAGTTTATACTATGGGATGCAATGAAAGCGTTCATTAGAGGGCAAATAATAAGTTATGTAACCAAGATGAAGAAGGACTATAATCAGGAAACAGAGCAGTTGGAAAGGGAAATAGTAAATATAGAAAAGGAATTAGCAATGAAGGAAGATACAACTAAAAGAAGAGAATTGGCAGATTTAAAAAATAAAATATGAAACACTACAAACATATAAGGTGGAGAAGAACATAATGAAGACAAAACAGAAATATTATGAACTGGGGGAAAAAACGCACAAAATTCTAGTGTGGCAGCTTAAGACAGAATAAGCTAAGAAAATGGTATTGGCATCAAGGAAAAAAGACAAACAAATCACATATAATCCAACGGAGATCAATGAAAACTTTAGAGAATTCTATGAACAATTATACCAAACTGAAACGAAGGGAAAGAAAGCAAAATAGACGATTTTTTAACTAAAATTGAACTACCAAAATTACAAATAGAGGAACAAAATAAATTAACAGAACCATTTGAAATAGTAGAAATACAAGAGATAATAAAAAAACTACGAAATAATAAAACACCAGGAGAGGATGGATTCCCAATAGAATTCTATAAAACATTTAAAGATTTATTAATTCCTCCCCTCCTGGAAGTAATCAACCAGATTGACAAAACACAAAGCTTACCAGATTCATGTAAAACAGCAATAATTACAGTAATACCAAAGCAAGGGAAAGATCCACTCCCACCAGCGTCATATAGACCAATATCATTACTTAACACAGATTATAAGATAATAGCTAAACTATTAGCAAACAGATTAGCAGATTATGTACCTAAAATGGTAAATCTAGACCAAACTGGATTTATTAAAAAAAGACGGACAACAGACAATATTTGTAAATTTATTAACTTAATTCATGCAGTAGAAGGGAGTAAAGCGCCAACAGTAGCAGTTGCTTTAGACGCAGAGAAGGCCTTTGACAGAGTAGAATGGAATTATTTATTCAAAGTATTGCAAAAATTCAGTTTACCGGAGAAGTATATTAATTGGATTAAAGCATTATATAAGGGGCCATTGGCGAAAGTGACAGTAAATGGATATATATCAAAGCAATTTAATTTAAGCAGATCAACAAGGCAGGGATGCCCACTATCACCCTTATTGCTATTGAACCACTAGCAGAATTGATAAGAACAGAAAATAATATAAAAGGGATAAAAATAAAAGACAAGGAATATAAAATCAGTTTATTTGCAGATGATGTTATAGTATACTTAACAGAACCAGAAGTATCAATAAAAGAATTATATAAGAAATTGAAGGAATATGGAGAAGTGTCGGGTTACAAGATTAACGTAAATAAAAGTGAAGCAATGCCAATGAATAATGCGGATTTCTCAAAATGCAAGCGATAAGATACCTAGGTATACAAATAAATAAAAATCTCAGCCATCTATATAAACTCAATTTAGAGCATTGGAAAGATTTACCACTAACACTAATAGGAAGGATAAACTGTATTAAAATGAACATTTTCCCAAGGATATTATACCTATTTCAGGCATTGCAAATACACTTGACAGAGAAATTCTTCAAGGAGTTAAAGAAAATAATAAGGAAATTTTTATGGAAAGGGGGGAAACCGAGGATAGCACTAGATAAATTAACAGAATGGTATAAACAAGGAGGCTTACAACTGCCAAACTTTAAAAATTATTATAGAGCCGCACTATTAAGATACCTATCAGATTTTTACCAAACAAGGGAAAAGCCAGATTGGACTAGATTAGAATTAGATAAAATAGGGGAAAAGATACCTGAACACATATTATATAAATGGGATGAAAAATTGGTACAACGTAGGAATTCTCCAGTATTGCATCATCTGCTCAACATTTGGAAGAAGATTCATGTAGAAAGGAATAAAACAAATTACCAACTACCAAAACTAATACTGATGCAAAATCAGCTAATCCCTTTTACAATAGATAACCTTTCCTTTAGAGAATGGGAGAAAAAAGGGATCAAAAGAATAGAAAATTGTTTTTCAGGAAATAGATTATTATCCTTTGAACAAATGAAAGATAAATATAATATAACTCAAGATACAGTGTTGGCATATTACCAATTGAGATCCTACTTGAAGGACAAATTAGGAAACAGTCTGAGGTTACCAGAGGGAAGTAACTTTGAATATGTGATTACAGATACAATGATAATCAAAAGATTTAGAACAAATATGTATATTAAACTGCAAGAAAATGAGAATGAGGAAACAAATGGTAAAACTAAACAAAAATGGGAACAAGATTTAAACAAAAAGATAAGGAAGGAAATATGGGAGAAGTTATGCTCTGGAACGATGAGAAATACAATAAATACGAGGTTACGTATGATACAATATAACTGGATACACAGGCTATACATTACACCTCAAAAGTTAAATAAATGGGACCCAACAGTATCTGACAGATGTTTTCGTTGTAAAAAGGAAATGGGAACAACAATTCATGCAATCTGGACATGTGAGAAAGTAGAAAAATTTTGGGAAGATCTAAACCAGATATTAAATAAAATTACAGAAAACAATATTCCAAAAAACCCAGAGATCTTCCTCCTAGGTAACATAAAAAACAAAGAATTTGGACTTGATTTGGATGGTGCACAAAAAAGATTTGTTAAAATAGCTCTAGCCGTAGCAAAAAAATGTATTATGTCAACCTGGAGATTGGAAGATAATTTGAGAATACAACAATGGTATATAGAAATGAATAAATGTATTCCATTAGAAAAAATAACATATAGTTTAAGAAATAATATTGAAATATTTGAACAAATATGGGAGCCATACATGAAACACAATGGAGAAAACCTACCGGGGACATTTACCACCTAAGTTAACGAAAGGAGAAGGAAATGAAAAGAATTGACTCAGTGGAATTTCTTGTTTATTTTTATTGAATGACAACATTGTTTGACTGGTTTAATGTATCTTAGATTTTGTACTTTAAATGAATGGGGGGGAGGTAGGGAGGGTGGGATGGGAGGAGGGAGAGGGGGAGAAAATGACACTGTATATATTTGAGAAAGGAAAATGTATGTATCTTGGTCAATGTGGTTTATGGTGTGAAAAGTAAAAAATTTTTTAAAAAAAAGGAGTGACAAGTCTGGACGCAGTTCAACAGCAATCACGGATCTTTATTAACACGCAGCAGAAACTACAGCAGGGGACACACATACATGAACACACAGTTCACATGCAGTGGACACAACTAAACAACCAATGTTCACAACAATCTGTGATAGTATAGAGAGGCAGTATAAACAGTACCCATCACCCCTAGATAATGGCAGAAATGACACCACAGTCGATGAGAATGAATTTCAACAATAGCTCCCACTCTTTACCGGCACACATCTCATAATGATCATTATTTCTCTAGCATCACCCATGGGTCACCACCTGGAGTGGAGCTAGGGTTCGATCCACAGGGGGCAAAGAAGAAAAGTAGCTGCTCCGAGTGCTGGTCTTTATACAGCAACTGGCTGGAGGGGCTGGCACAGGTGCACCCAAAATAGGGAAGGTGATTATGGGAGCCAGTGGGGAGGAGTGTATCTTCAAAGGAGCCAATTGCAAGGTGTACACTTACCTGTGGGTGGGCTAAGCCTTGATTGGTAGGTGAGGTGATTTCCAACCTGCCTGGTCAGATGATCCTCCAGGAAAAAGCACATGGATTATCCTTGATTTGGAGCAGTTTCCTGTCCGACCTGTTGGATAATCCTCCAGATAAAGAGGGGTGTCAGAAGGTGTGGGCCTGGAGCAGCAAAGTGTGGTGAGGCTGAGTGGATCATCCATGACACTATTGAGTGTTAGACCTAGATCAAGGGGCGGCAATCTGCTGGCCCACTCCCTGTCTCCTTTCCTCCAGCTCTCCACCTCCTTCCCTCTCCCTCCACCTATTTGGCCTATTTGTTGGTGTTGCCTCCCTCCCTGTAGGCCTGTGCTACTCACCCTGCCCCTTCCCCCCCCCCCAATCCCTCCAGGTGCCTGCCTATATTTTACTTGATGATTATATATCTTTATCATTGCTGTATAAAGTGCACTGTTTGACCTGCTGTGTTTCTCCAGCGTTGTCTTTGTACTTCAAGGGGTAAAATAGGCAGCTCCCACTCCAGTTTGATTTACTCCTCTGAATGAAGAAAGTCTGGTCCCAGCCCTCATCTAAAAGTGAAACCTCAGATTAAAGTCCAGGCCAAGTGTTTGCTGAAGCATAAAACTGATGTCTGTTTCAATGGCAGACACGTTAGCCATGGAGGTGTTGGCGCTTCAGTGTGTGGTAGGGTCGAAAGTGCCCAGCAGAAATAGCTGGATGTACAGCCAAGATCGACGAGCGAAGGCACAGAAAGCTGTGAACAAGTTGATGGAAAGGATGCGGAGGTGGCAGGCGAGCAGCGGTGAAATTGGGAACATTTACAGCACGTCACTGGCCTTGCAGGTACCAGAATATTTTTGACTTTGGCACATGCAAAAATGAGCAGTCACACAACTAGTCAGCAAAATCTATGACCCATGTGACCCCTTTCTCTGCTGGTTTTCCTGTCTCTGACGTTCGCCTAAACAAGCTCCCTTTTCCTTTTGACTATCAGCACCTTCCTGCATTATTTCTCCGTTATTCAGCTTCTATGGAATAACCCTACATGTCATCTCAATTGATGGCTTTCTCTTCACCGTCTTCCCCTCTCTTCATCATATAACCCCTGTCATTCACCCCCCTCACCATCTCTCCACTCTTCCCCCCACCGTCTCCCCACTCTTCCCCCCCGCCATCTCCCCACTCTTCCCCCCCACTGTCTCCCCACTCTCCCCCCGCCGTCTCCCCCCACTCTTACCCCCACCATTTCCCCACTCTTCCCCCCCACCCTCTCCCCCTGTCGTCCCCTCTCTCCCCCCATCATCCCCCTCTCCCCCCACGTCATCTCCCCCTTCACTGTCCCCTCTCTCCCCCCTGTCATCCCCTCTCCCCCCCATTGTCCCCTCTCTTCCCACCCCCGCCGTCCCCTCTCTCCCCCCGCCATATGGTTTCTCCCCGGTGAATGCCACAGTAGCCTCCACCCTGTACCTGCATACCCCAAACAACTGGTGTCCAACGGTTCACAACCTGGATCAGACCCCTCACAGTTGGTCTTCTAGCATCGCCTGCAGCCCATAACCTGAAGTGAAGCTCGGGGATTGTCGGGGGAGGGTGGGGGGACAAGAAAGCCGGGCCAGGTGTGCCCGCATGAACCAATTACGTGGCAGCTTTACCTGTGGGTGGATCTAATCCTTGATTGGCAGGTGAGGTGACTTCCGACTGGTTTCCTGCCAAGAGATCAGAGACCCTCCATACGACACCTCCTCCAGCACCCCCAACCCCTGTAACTCTAGCCACATGGATCCCAGCTCCTATCTCAGTGACAACAGAGATACAATCTCTCCTGAATTTTGTGCATGTTGTACTTATTCTTGGCTTTCATACACTGTTATCCGCAGGCTTTCATAGCCACAGGAGACCAGGAAAGATGGTTGAAAGGAAGAAATCATCTACTAAAGGAGGCCAAACGAGGGGCCTTCCAAAATCCAATGGCCCTGTCCCAGCTGTTGCCTGTTCTATACCAGAAAACCTACCTGGATATTCAGCAAATGGACTGTCGTGGTGAAACTGGTAAGAAGCAGTAGGTAATAGCCCCCCATTCCCCTCTTTGTTGAGGAGGACAGTGTGCTACTTGGTTGCCCAGCTCACAAACAAGGCCAGCAGATCACCACCGTATCTCCACGTACATGTAATACATTCCAAACACTTATCCTTCGGGCCATTCAAGACCACAGGCTGCCATTCACTGTCAGCTTTTCTTCTACCTCCCTATCCCCGTGTTCGCCTTTCTCCACAATAGAGAATTCCAATCATTCACCAGCCACTTAGTGAAGGAATTCCTCCACGTCTCAGTTCTCAACATCCTGGCCCTTGTGCCGAGAGCATACCCTCACCCTGAGATTCTGTTGTCAGGGAAGCCCACGTCCCCGCATCTGGGCTGTCAAGTCTTATAGGGATTGTAGACATTTTGAAGAGGGCAGCACGGTTAGTGCAGCGGGTAGTGTGACACTATTACAGCACCAGTGACCCGGGTTTGAATCCAACGCTTGTGTTACAGCCCAGCCTGTCTGTGACAGTGCGCACACCTTCGTGCAGGGTTCACTGCTGGGCAATGGAAGCTAGTGCTCTCTCTTTCTCCATTGTGGACGCTCTCAGTAAAGTATGCAAGCACAGCACAGAGCAAACAGGAATCTGTCCTACTCTGGGCAATTGCATTGATTCTCCCCAGCTGTGATATTCCAGAGCACTTTAAAGAGAGAAAGCCTTGCCTTTGCATTATGACCAAGACGAACAACACTTGGGGTGACACAGTCAACACAATGCCATTACAGTGCCAGAGATCCAGACTTGAATCCGGTGCTGTCTGTAAGAAGTTTGTACGTAGTCCCTATGTCTGCGTGGGTTTCCTCTGGGTGCTCTGGTTTCCTCCCACCTTCCAAAACATACAGGGTTATAGGTTAATTGGGGTATTTAGGCGGCACGGCCTCATGGGCTGGAAGGGCCTGTATGCGTGCTGCGTGTTTAAAATTTTTAAATTTCAATTTTTAAAAATTCCCTCATTCCTCTCTAAAGAGTTAATGGTCTGTTCTGTCTCTCCCCCACCTCATGTGGTAAACTTGGGAACCAGTCCAGTGAATCTTTACTGCACTCTCTTAGTCAGAAGGAAAGAGACCCAAACTCTGGACAGGACTCAAGGGTTTATCAGAGCTCTGCTTCATTGCAATAAGACTTCCTTGCTCCAGAATTGAAATCCTCCTGTGGTAAAGGCTTGCACATTTCTCTCACTTGTCTGTGTAATCGCTTGGTGCACCTGCATGTTGGCCTTAAACACAGGGCTCAGGCACAAAACGTCAGTTATATATCTTTACCTCCTAGGGACACTACGAAACCTGCTGAGTTCCTGCAGCTTTTTTGTGTTTTTACTGGATCTCTTTGAACATCAGCACCATAGAGTGAAACGTGAAAGTCTGCAGATGCTTTGATTGTAGTAAAAACACAGAATTGCTGGAGGAGCTCAGCAGGTCTTGTATTCAATGGATGCTGCATATACAGTAAAACCCCTGGTGTCCGGCACCTATGGAGATTGGTAGATGAGTGAATTTTCCAGTTGCTTGAGATTGCATGTTGCATGGATTGGCAAACTAACTGCTCGGGCGTTGGTAGGGGAGGCATTTTCAACTTCCGTATTTTGTACTTGTTTATTTTTCACAACTTTTTACTGGTTACTTGAGGTTGCTTGAATACCAGATAACAGGAATTTTACTGTAATTTCTTTCCATTTAACACATGTCCTACATTTGGGGAGGTTAAGTTTTACATGGGTCATTCTTGTAACTGCGGTAAGTACCTGCGAGGTGCTGGGTGCTTGGGTGACTGGGATTGGGTGTTAAGTCCACAGTCGGGATGAAGATCTGTGATAGGGGCATCTTGAGTTCCAGTGGGCCGTCAACTGGGGCGAGGATCTGTGGTTGGGGCATCGGGAGCTTGGGCGGTTGGGGGAAGGGTCTGAGTTCAGGGCGTGGGGAGCTTGGATAGGCGGGCAACCATATTCTCATCCACTCACTCAGCCTGTTTACGTGCTGCTAAAGGCCTATTTAAATCTTCTTCTCAATCCCATTTAGTTTGGAGTCATCAGGAGACCTCAAAACAATGACCCCCACCCCCCACCCCAGCCCTCCACTACCTGCCTCCAGCCCAGTTGTCCAGAAAGGCTGTGAAAGACTGGCGCCCCATTGCTTGCTACCTACCAACCTGAGAATGGTCTGTTTGCTCCCTGTCTTCTAAGCATGATGTCAGGACAAAGCAGATATTGCCCTTCATCAGAGCTGACGAGGTCCACCAGCTCAAAGGTGCCATCAAACAGGATCCACTTTTTGTTTTGGTTTGTGTCCGTTTTATTCAGACACCACCTGTCTGATTTTTTTTTTCCTCATACCTTGATCTCCCTCCATCACTTCCCTGCCTTCTGTCCTCTGCCCTTTCACCCCTATCCACCTAATTACTTGTCTGTGCTCCTCATCCTGCCTCTCCTCCCATCATTTTAGTCAGGTGACTGCCTGCTTTTTGCTCACACCTTGATGAAAGGCTCAGGTCTGAAACTTTGGTGATGTGTCTTTATCTTTGCTATATGAAGAGAGCTGCGTGACCTGCTGAGTTTCTCCAGCATTTTTATGTAAACAACCATCACAGCATCTGCAGACTTTCTTGTATAACCTTACTCTTCTGTTGACAGGTGACCTGAAGCAGCTGCAGTTGAAACCGTTGGCCACTGCCAGGGATCCTGAGCCGAGCTCCCAGCCTGAGTTTGTTTACCTCAGCGTGAAGGATAAGAACTTTGTGACCACTTACTCAACCAGGGTGCCCCTGTCTAATCAGATGTCACTCCTTCAAGTACTGCATGAAGCCAAAAGTAATGATACAAATTTCAAGTAAGGCAATTGTTTCCTTTGTGTGACTTCCACTGTCTTGCACAAGAATGCTGGAGGAACTTAGCCTGTCTTGCAGTGTCCATAGGAGGTAAAGATAAGTATATAACTGACATTTCAGGCCTAGGTTCTTCAAGGTGTGAAGAAGACCTGAGACTGACTGAGCTCCTCCAGCATCCTTGTGTTTTTACTACAATCAGAGCATCTGCAGGCTCCATCTTTTGAAGAAGACCTGACTTATGGAGACCCCCCACATATGAATGAGCTCCCCAAGTATTATTAGATTTAGAATTCCACCCTGCTTATATGCATTCATTCTTACGAACGACAGCACTTCCCTCTATTTTGCTCCACTTCAGAATCTGAATCAGGTTTATTATCATGAACATACCACAAAATTTGTCGTTTTGTGACAGCAATATTGTGCATCACTGCATAAATTACAATTGCATAAATACAATATTTTACTATAATCACATAATTAGCAGACATTTGCCTTTCACTCCACTGTCCTGCATGTTACTTGTTGTGCATTTGCCCTTGCAGGGTAAACTTCCATGTTCTAAGAAGTGTTGATGAATTTTAGGTGTGGCATATTTCACGCCATAAAATGCACCTTGCTGTGATCAGCTGCACAGGTTATTCTGCCTTCTATTTATGAGCCCCAGATGTGGTTCCAGTAGAAACCTCTTTCCAACTTTACCCTTTCACAATCTTCAAGGCCCTCTAAATTCTGGAGCTCCTACTCCACCTGTCTCTCATCACACTTCATCAAAACCTTCACTGGGTCCTAAATTTTATTGAATATTACAGGATAGTACAGGCCCTTCAGCCCATAATGTTATGCTGACACACCTAAACCTACTCCACAACAATCTAAACCTTGCCTACCTCACACCCATAACTATGTTTCTTTCACCCGTGTGCCTACTAAGAGTCTTATGACTGTCCCTATTGTACCAGCCTCCACCACCACTCCTGGCAATGCATTCCAGGCACCCACTAGTCTTTGGGTAAAAAATCTATCCCTGATGTATCCTCTAAACGTTCCACCACTCACTTTAAATGGATATCTTTTGATATTTGCTACTCTCACCCCAGGAAAAACATGCCCTATCTAAGCCCCTCATAACTTTATGTACCTCTAGTAAGTCACCTCTTATCCTTTGTCGCTCCAAAGAGAAAACCCCTAGCTCTGTTAACCTTGCGTGATAAGGACACATTCTCTAATTCAAGCAACATCCTGGTAAATCTTCTCTGCACCCTCTCCAAAACTTACACATCCTTCCCATAATGAGGTGACCAGAACTGAACACAATATTCCAAGTGTGGTCTTAACAGAGTTTTATCAAACTGCAATGTTGCCTGCCAACAGTCCAAAATGAAGGGAGGAAGTTTAGGGGAGGCTCTGGGGGAAGGTTCTTTTTACACACAGACAGCTGTAGGTGCCTGGAATGCATTGCCGAGGATGGTGATGGAGGCTGAAACATTGGGGGCATTTAAGGGACTCTTAGACAGGTACATGGATTGAAGAAAAATAGAGGGTTATGAGGCAGGAAGGTTTTGTTTTATTTTTGTAGGTGTAGCGGCAGCTACACCTGCTCCTGCAATAACACACACAACCAGACGGGTTAAGCTCAGTGAGCAGACTGGTTTATTGCAGGCTGCTGGACTGCACTTATACACCCAGCCCGGACCTGGCTGAGAACCGCGCTGGAGGGTGCTGACGTCACCCGTGCATCACGTGGTCCCCCCAGTGCGGGCTTCTGAGCCCCATGCTGGGAGGAAGGGAAAACTCCCGACGGCGCCACTTTGGCCGGCTGCCCCGCCGCATGGCTTACAAGCGGGGCCGGTTCGCCTGCCTAGTGGTGAGCCGCCACACACCCCACCCCCAGAACCGGCGCCAATGTTCTTTTTCGCCGGGCGGCCTTGCTTCTTGGGCTGGGCTAGGACCATGGGCTCGGTGGGATCGAGGTGCGCTGGCTTCAGCTTGTCCATGGTAAACAGCTCCCGCCTGCTGCCAATGACCAGTGTGAATGTAGAGCCGGAATGCTGTACAGCAGAGGTGCCGTGGTCGGGTCCTGCCGAACGAAAATGTACACCGCGGAAAGCAGTTCGCTGAGAACATGAGACGGGCGGGTGCCATGCCTGGGCGGCGGTGGAGGTTAGAACGAGTCCAAGCATGCCCTGAGGTAAGGAAGTAGTTTGTGCGGCGACCGCTGGGGATTGCGAGGTGCCTTGCCGAACTCACCAGGTAGTGGACCACCGTAGACCAGCTCAGCAGATGACGCCTGCAGATCTTCCTTGGGAGTGGAGCGGATGCCCAGGAGCACCTAAGTCAGTTCATCCTCCCAGTTGGGACCAGTGAGGTGGGCCGTGAGTGCCGACTTAAGGTGGCGGTGCAGACGTTTCACCAGTCCATTGACCTGCGGGTGGTAGGCCGTGGAGCAGTGTAGCTGGATCCCCAACCTGTTGGCATGGTGTGCCCAGAGGGCAGATATGAACTGGACACCCTGATCGCTGGTGAAGTGACCCGGGACGCCGAACCAGGTGACCCAACCATGCAACAGTGTTCGAGAGCAGGAGTCGGTGGAGACGTCTGGCATCAGGATCACCTCGGGTCAGTGAATGGTGCTGTCCACCATCGTAAACAGGTAACGGTTGCCCTGGGAAACGGGTAAGGGCCCGATGATGTCCACGTGAATGTGGCTGAACCGTTCCCGGACATGCTCGAACTCCTGTACAGGCACCCTGGTGTGCCTGTGCACCTTGGACGTCTGGCAATGGGTGCATGTTCTGACCCAGCCCGCAATCTGCTTCCGCAGCCTATGCCATACAAACCGTTCTGCCACCATCCGGACCATGGACCTGATGGCCGGTCGTGAGAGTGCATCGGCAACCACGTTGTCCTTCTCCGCCTTGTTCTGAATGTCAGTGGTAAATTCCAACACGAAGGAGAGGTGACGCTGCTGGCGAGCTGACCAGTGATCCTTTGCCATGGTGAGCGCCTGGGTGAGGGGTTTGTGGTCATGAAGATGGTAAAAGTCCTCCCCTTCAAAAAATAGCGGAAATGCCACACTGCCAGGTACATGCCCAGTAACTCACGGTAGAAGGCACTATTCTTGTGTTCCAGCGGGTGGAACAGGCGGCTGAAGAATGCCAGCGGCTTCCAATGTCCATTCACCCGCTGCTCCAGGACGGCACCGATTGCTGTGGCAGAGGCATCAACAGAAAGTGCCATATCCAGGTCAGTATGCGGGTGGGAGAGCATGGTGGCCTTTGCGAGGGCATCTTTGGTGGCCTCTAATGCGCTGCAGGCTTCTGGGTTCCAAGTGAGCATTTTGTGCTTGTCTGCGATGAGGGTGAATAGCGGCTGCATGATGCGCACAGCTCCCGGGATGAAGTGGTTGTAAAAGTTGACCGTACCCACGAACTCCTGCAGCCCCTTGAGGCTGTCCGGGCAAGGGAACTCCCTGATAGCGGCAACCTTCGCAGCGATGTGTGTGGCTCCTTCGGCTGTGATGGTATGGCCCAGGAACTGCATGGACTCTTTCCCGGACTGGCACTTGGCCGGGTTGATGGTAAGGCCCAAGTTGGCCAGCCGGGAGGAAAGGGCACGTAGGTGGGCCTTGTGTTGTGCCCAGTCTTTGCTGGCGACGAGGATGTCGTCCAAATAAATAAAGATGAAATCCAAGTCCCTTCCAGAGTCCATGAGGCGCTGGAAGGTCTAAGTGGCATTCTTGAGCCCGAATGGCACGCGCAGGAATTCGAACAAGCCAAAGTGGGTGATGATGGCCATCTTGGGTATGTCCTCAGGGTGCACCGGGATCTGGTGATATCCACACACCGCGTCAACCTTGGAGAAAACCCTCGCACCGTCCAGGTTGGCTGTAAAGTCTTGGGTGTGAGGGATGGGGTAACGGTCAGGAACTGTTGCCTTGTTGAGCCGTCGATAGTCTCCTCAGGGATGCCAGCTGCCGGAGGCTTTCGGGACCAGGTGGAGCAGCGAGGTCCACGGGCTGTCAGACCGCTGAATGATCCCCAGTTCCAACAGGTGCGAAAACTCCTCCTTCGCCTCCTGGAGCTTGTCAGACAGGACCCGGCGTTCCTTGCGTGAACCGGTGGGCCCTGGGTGGGGATGTGGTGGAACACCCCATGGCACGGCGAGGCAGCAGAGAACTGTGACGTGAGGAGTGTCGGGAAATCGTCTAGGATTCGCTGGAACTCGTCTCTGGGTGTGCTGATCGTGGCCATCTGCGGTTGCTCCAAGCGGGAGGCGACGAGGCGAATGGCCTGGAAGGTGCGGGCGTCCACCAGGCGCCTACCTCGAATGTCCACCAGAAGCCCGTATGTGAGAAGAAGTCTGCACCCAGGATGGTGGTCAGAAGGGACGAGACGGTGAACGTCAACACAAAATTTTGTTGGCCGATCTGGAAGTGGACTGTCTTGCCTCCATACATCTGGATTTCTGTTGCATTAGCCACATGGAGGGGAGGTGCACGAGGTCAGTTCCTGGACTCGACAGCCGTGGCCGAGATGACACTGATCTGGGCTCCAGTGTCAATGAGGAACTGCCGGCTGCTGACCGAGTCTCGCAGGTAGAGAAGGCTGTGTCCTTGGCCAGCCGCCACAGCCATTAACATTGGCCGTCCTGGTCGTTTCCCTGGAATGAGCAGGGCTGACGATACTTCCAAGCCTTGGCTCCCCAGCGCTGGTGGTAGAGGCAGAGGCCTGGAGCGGATGCTATGGCCTTGGTTATGCTCTTGGGGGGCCCTGCAGGGGCCAGATGCTCTACCGCTGCGCTAGGGGGCAGGCTTGGTGTGGTCATGCCCGCGCCTGGTCATGTTGGACCACTGAGCCCTCTGGGAATCGTGCGAGCCATAGCTCTTGGGTTTTCTGGGCGACTTTCCTTGGGTCGGTGAAGCTCTCCTGGACCAACAGCAGCCGATGTCCGCGGGCATATGGTCGAGGAAAATGCGCTTGAAGGGTGGGCAGTTGGTATGATCACCTATGAGCGTGAGCATCTCGTCCATCAGCTCTATCGGGGATCTGTCCCCCAGGGCGTTGAGGTGCAGCATCTGAGCGGCACGCTGGTGTCTGGATAGTCCGAGGGACCTGGTCAGCACTCCCTTGATGGTCTCGTACTTGTCTTCGGCGGGTGGGTGCTGAACGAAGTGCAGCACGCGTCTGGCGGTGGCCTGGTCTAGGGCAGCGACCACATGGTAGAATTTGATTGAGTCGGATGAAATCTGGCGGAGGTGAAACTGATCATCCGCGTGGCCGAACCAGGTCTCGGCTCCTGAACCCAGAATTCAGGCAGTTTCACGGCTATAGCGCTGATCCCAGGCTCGCTCATGATGGGTTCAAAGACGTTTGAACCAGTTGGGGTCACCAATTGTAGCGGCAGCTACACTGCTCCTGCAATAACACACGCAACCAGATGGGTTGAGCTCAGTGGCAGACTGGTTTATTGCAGGCTGCTGGGCTGCACTGATACTCCCAGCCCAGACCTGGCTGAGAACCGCGCTGGAGGGCGCTGATGTCACCCGGGCGTCACATAGTCCCACATTGCGGGCTTCTGAGCCCCGTGCTGGGATGAAGGTAAAACCCCTGATGGCGCCATTTTGGCTGGCTGCCCCGCCGTGTGGCTTACAAATGGGGCCGGTTCGCCTGCCTAGTGGTAGCCGCCGCATAGGTATATATAGGTCAGCACAACATCAGCACCCAAAGGGCCCATATTGTGCTGTAGTATTCTATATTCTATGAATCTTGAACTCAGTCCTCCTACAAATGAAGGGCAGCATCCCATAGTCCTTCTTAACTCCACTATCAACCTGCTCAGCAATCTTGAGAGATCTGTGGATTTGGATCCTAAAGTCCCTCTGTTTTTCTACACTGTTAAAGATCCTGCCTTTAACCATGTTCTCTGCCTTTAAGTTTGACCTTCCGAAATGCATCACTTCACAATTATCTGGTTCGAACTCCATCTGCCACTTTCAATTTTTCCTTTTAATTTGATGTGCTTGTACTTTTGGTACATCTCGTAGAGTTGTCCGTTTCTATGTTGTAAAACTGACTTCCGAATCCTGGTTCCTGCACAATCGCGTGGAACATTGGTTCCTGTCTGAGCAATGGTTCTGTTCTGGACCTATTGTTCCAATGGTTTGGCACTGCTGTAGGATCTGACTGTTAGGCCTGTGTTGTTTTTCGAGGGGCGTAGCAGTCAGCATAGCACAGTGTTCCGAGGATGGTCCAGGTTTTGTGTTATGTGGAGGGCTGCGGAGGATGGGCCGTGTCTCCGCCAAAGGCCTGGGTTCGAATCCTGCGCTATCTGAAGGAGTTTGCACATTCTCCCAGTGTCTTTGTGGGTTTCCTCTGGGTGCTCTGTTTCCCTCACACTATTCAAAAACGTACCAGAGATTGTTGGTTAATTGGGCCGCACGGGCTGGAAGGGCCTGTTATTTATTCTGGACTTGTGTCCGGAACCTGGCCAGAAAATCATTTGAGAACACAGAAGAGGATACACATAAAATATCCATGGGAACAGGTTATTTAGAAGGGAGGATGTGTTTTGGGAACCTGGAATGCAGAAAGGGTACATATTGAATAATAAATAGAGGTGCAATATTTAATTTTTAATTTATTTTGACATGCAGCGCAGTAACAGGCCCTTCTAGCCTACAATCCCATGCCACCCAAATACCACAATTAACCTACAACCCAAGTACATTTTGAAATAATAAAATAAGGCAATAATAACAGAAATCAATAATAAACATGGGGAGAATGTACAAACTTCTTACAGACACCATTTGATTCGAACCCAAGTCTCTGCCTGGGCAGAGACAAGGTCCATCGTCTGCAGCCCTCCACGCAACACAAAACCCGGATTGTTCTCAACAGTCCTCCACACCACACAAAACCCGGACCATCCTAGGCAGCCCTCCACACCACACAAAACCCAGACCATCCTCCACAGCCCTCAACACCACATAAAACCCGGACCATCCTCCGCATCCCTCCACACCACACAAAACCCAGACCATCCTCCGCAGCCCTCCACACAACGCAAACTCAGGCCATCCTCTGCAGCCCTCCACGCAAAACAAACACAGACCATCCTCCGCAGCCCTCCACGCAACACAAACTCAGACCATCCTCCGCAGCCCTCCAAGCAAATCAAAACCTGGACCATCAGCCGCAGCCCTCCACGCAACACAAACCTGGACCATCCTCCTCAGCCCTCCACACAACACAAAACCTGGATTATTCTCCACAGATCTCCACACCACACAAAACCCGCACCACCTCCCGCAGCCCTCCACACTAAACAAAACCCAGACCATCCTCCGCAGCCCTCCACACAACGCAAACTCAGGCCATCCTCTGCAGCCCTCCACGCAAAACAAACACAGACCATCCTCCGCAGCCCTCCACACAACACAAACTCGGACTAACCTCCGCAGCCCACCACGCAACATAAAACCCAGACCATCCTCTGCAGCCCTCCATGCAACACAAAACCCGGACCATTCTCCGCAGCTCTCCTTGCAAGACAAACCTGGACCATCCTCCGCAGCCCTCCAGACAGCACTAACCTAGACCATCCTCCGCAGCCCTCCAGACAACACAAACCCAGACCATCCTCCGCAGCCCTTCAGAAAAATCTAACATGGACCATCCTCCGCAGCCTTCCACTCAAAGCAAACTCGGATTATCTTCTGCAGCGCTCCACACAACACAAACAGACCATCCTCTGCAGCCCTCCACACATCAGAAACTCAGACCAACCTCTGCTGCCATCCATGCAACACAAAACCCGGACCATTTTCCGCAGCCCTCCAAGCAAGACAAGCCCGGACCATCCTCCGCAGCCCTCCAGAATGCACTAACCTGCACCATCCTCCGCAGCCCTCCAGACAGCAATAACATGGACTATCCTCCACAGCCCTCCAGACAGTACGAACCTGGACCATCCTCTGCAGCCCTCCAGACAGCACTATCCCGTACCATTCTTCGCTGCGGTTTAGACAACACTAACCCGGACCATCCTCCACAACCCTCCACACAACACAAACGCAGACCATCCTCTGCAGTCCTCCACACTTCACAAACGCGGACCAACCTCTGCAACCTTCCATGCAACACAAAATCCGGACCATTCTCCGCAGCCCTCAACATAAGACAAACCCCAACTATCCTCCGCAGCCCTCCAGACAGCACAAAACTGGACCATCCTCCGCATCCCTCCAGACAACACTAACCTGTACCATCCTCCGCAGCCCTCCAGAAAACACTAACCCGGACCATCCTCAGCAGCTCTCCAGACAGCACTAACCCGGATCATCCTCTGCAGCCCTCCATGCAACACAAACTTGAACCATCCTCCACAGCCCTCCACAAAACTCAAACGCGGACCATCCTCCGCAGCCCTCCCTACAGCATTATCCCAGACCATTCTCCGCTGCCCTTTAGACTACACTAACCCGGACCATCCACCACAGCCCTCCAGACAGCATTATCCCAGACCATTCTCCGCTGCCCTTTAGACTACACTAACCCGGACCATCCACCACAGCCCTCCAGACAGCACTAAGCCAGACCATCCTCCACAGCCCTCCAGACAGCACTAACCTGGACCATCCTCCGCAGCCCTACCTACAGCATTATCCCGGACTATTCTCCGCTGCCCTTTAGACAACACTAACCTGGACCATCATCCGCAGCCTTCCACACAAAGCAAACTCGGATCATCCTCTGCAGCCCTGCACACATCACATACTCGGACCAACCTCTGCAGCCCTCCATGCAACACAAAACCCGGACCATTCTCTGCTGCCCTCCACGCAAGACAAATCCGGACCATCCTCCGCAGCCCTCCAGACAGCACAAACCCGGACCATCCTCTGCAGCCCTCCAGACAACACAAACCCGGACCATCCTCCGCAGCCCTCCAGAGTGCACTAACCTGGACCATGCTCCGCAGCCCTCCAGACAGCAATAACCTGGACTATCCTCCACAGCCTTCCAGACAGCACTAACCCGGACCATCCACCACAGCCCTCCAGACAGCACTAAGCTGGACCATCCACCGCAGTCCTCCAGACAGCACTAACCTGGACCATCACCGCAGCCCTCCAGACAGCACTAACCTGGACCGTACTCCGCAGCCCTCCAGACAGCACTAACCTGGTCCATTCTCCGCTGCCCTTCAGACAGCACTAACCTGGACCATCCTCCGCAGCCCTCAAGACAGCACTAACCTGGACCATTCACCGCTGCCCTTCAGACAACACTAACCCGGACCACCTTCCGCAGCCTTCCACACAAAGCAAACTCGGATCATCCTCCGCAGCCCTCCACACAACACAAACATAGACTATCCTCTGCAGCCCTCCACACAACACAAACACAGACCATCCTCTGCAGCCCTCCACACATCACATACTCGGACCAGCCTCTGCAGTCCTCCATGCAACACAATACCCGGACCATTCTCCGCAGCCCTCCAGCCAGCACTAATCCGGACCATTCTCTGCAGCCCTCCAGACAGCACTAACCTGGACCATCATCCACAGCTCCAACAGCTGGTCAGGTGACATGTTGCTGGAGCTGTCAATTTCTGAATTTTTTTGAATATACTATTGGCAGCTCCCAGCTCGTGTGCAGGTTAAAATGTGACGTTTCCTTCCTCTTTGTCATAGGTTTGAAACGGTGCCAACTCTGTGGGGACCTTTCTTGGTCTCGGTGAACGGTGTCACGGGACAAGACAGCACAAGAACTTACTGGCGCCTGATATCTGGAACGGACACCCCACTTATTCAAGGTGAGAGGTGGCTTGGGGTGGGTGAGCACAGACATAACCGCGTTTGGACTGACTATAATGAGTACATGAGCAACACCAGCTGAGTGGGGAGCAACTCCCGTCTGATGTGCCTTCAGCGGGAACCTGACCTTTGACAGTGGGTGGCTGCAGTGAACCTGGTTCGATCCTCTGCTACCCTGAGAGCTCCATTTTACTCCCATATCCTAGAGACAGAGTATCATTGAACGCTACAGCAAAGAAACAGGCCCATCAGCTTTCTTCTAGTCTAATATGGGACAATTTTGTTTCCAAAAGGTTTGCTTCCTTAAAAAATAATTGTGGATTCAATCGGAACACGTAGATAATTTCAGATTTGCTGTATCACATTGGAAGTTGGGAAGACATTAAATTAACTTTGATTGAATTTAGCATGTTTAATCACATAATAATGCTGACACATTGCGTTAGTTCAACTGACCTAAAAATGTTTTGCCGCTGATTTTCGTTTGAACTCAGCATCTGATGCTTCTTGTGTCTGGGTCCAATAATAGTCGGCCAGCTTTGATGGATTCCAGTTGCCCTGATACCGCTTTTCCTTGGTCACAATGTCCTGGTGAAACCTTTCACCATGTTCATCACTGATGGCACCAAGATCAGCAGGGAAGATGTCCAAGTGCAAACGCAGAAAATGAATTTTCAATGACCTGTTTTGTCTGCTTAAAGTAGACTTAAAACATGACAGGAAATTACAAATATAGGTTATATCCCAAAAAAAGTACATGATAGGAAAATGTTGAGGTGATTTTTGTGACCAGCAGCCCAAAATCCATAAAATACACCCCAAAGTGTTCAAGAAGGAAAATCTTTCTTGTCCAGTGTTATTGTTCTGCCTTGTCCCATTGACCTGCACCAGGATCATATCCATCCATCCACCTTTCCCATCCATGTACCTGTCAATGTTAAAATTGAGCCTGCATTTGCCTCTTCAGCTGGCAGCTTCTTTCAAACTCCCACCACCCCTAATGTTCACCCCTAAACATTTACCCTTTCGCCTTTTACCCATGCCCACTGGTTTGCATTTCATCTACCCTCAGTGGAAAAAGCCGACTTGCATTTAATCTATCTATGCCCATCATAATTTTGTACATCTTTATTAAATCTCCCTTCTTCTGCATTCTAGGGAACAAAATCCTATCTAGTCTGACATTTCCCTCTAACTCAGTTCTTCAAGTCCTGGACATATCCTTGTAAATCTCCTCTGCTCCCTTTAAATCATATTGATATCTTTCCTGTAGATTGACGACTGAAACTGTACACAATTCTCCAAATCTGGCCTGACCAATGTCCTGTACAACTTCACCATAACATCCCAGCACCTGTACTCAATGCTTTGATTTATGAAGACCAATGTGACTTTTAGGGAATTATTTATCTGCATTCCCAGATCCCTCTGTTCTATCTCACTCCTCAATGCCCTACCTTGTTTGTCCTTCCAGAATGCAACACTTTACACTTGTCTGCATGAAATTCCATCTGCCATTTTTCAGCCCATTTTTTCAGCTGGTCCAGATTCCTCTGCAAGCTTTTAAAGCCATCCTCGCTCTCCACGACACCCCTAATCTTCGTGTCATCGGCAAACTTGCTGATCCAATTTACCACATTATCATCCAGATCGTTGATATAGATGACAAACAACAATGGACCCAGCACCAATACCTGATGCAGACCACTAATCACAGGTCTCCTGTCAGAGAGGCAATCATTCATGACCACCCTCTGGCTTCTTCTGCAAAGACAACGTCTAATCCAATTTACTACCTCATCCTGAAAACCGAGTAACTGAACTGTCCTGACAAACTTCCCATTCGTCTCCCTGGCAAAACCCATGTAGACAACGTCCACAACTTTTCCTTCTAACTTCTTTGCTATCTTTATAAGATTGATTAAACATGACCTATTATGCACATTATCTCTAATCAGTCCCCGTCTACCCAAATGTGATCTCTTAGAGCACCTTCCAACCAATTTACCCAGTGCTGATGTCTAACTCACCAGCCTATAATTTCCCAGATTATTCAAGATTCTTTTATCGTCGTGTGATAAAACAGAAAATGTGGTAATAAATTTCCTTCAGCCTACCGCAAGGCAGACAAAGATTTGCCATCAACATAAATTCAGTCAGGGAAAGTGAAGAAAAAGAAAGTCCTCCCAGAGTCACCGAGTGTCCATGGACTTGTCTGCAGCGCTTCTGCAGACTGCGCAGCTGTACATACCTTAGTGTAAACTATTGGCATCCCGAGCTCCAGATCCAAACCTCTGACACAATCAGGAAGCCCTCAGTGCCCTCTCACATCTCGGTTCCAATACCTGATACCTCTTCAGTCTGCCTCAAGCCAAGTGTCCATCACCCCACAGCCTGGTATGAGTCCTTTGACCGCAGCCTGTGTGGGTTCCTCTCCTCAAGTCACCAACAGCCCACTGCCTGTGTGTTCTTCAGCCTTCAGTGCCCCTCTCTGGACCGTCGCCATAAGTCAGCTCCTCTGCTTCTCCTTCACAAACAGGGAGTGTTCTCACCAGTCTTCTGCTTCCCTGGAATCTGCAACCCCTCGTGGCCGCTGCCGATCATTAGCAGCGGCCATCTTGGGCTCAGAACCCATGGTTGCAGGCTTTTAAAACAATCCACTGTCGACTCTTTTAACAGGCAGTTTAAAGCCTGTACAGAGGCGATGGTGAGCTATCCTCCCAACACCTCACCCATGACTTAAGGATATTTTAAATACCTTTGCTGGGGCCCCTGAAATTTCTACATGGGCCTCCCTTAAGGACTGGGGGAATATCTTGTCAGGCCTTGGGGATTTATCCACTCTTACTTGCCTCAAGATAGCAAGTACCTTCTCTGTAATCTGTACAGGGCGATGACGTGACTGCTGCTGTTGTCCCACTTCTGTGGACTCTGGGCCATCTCCCAAGTAAATACAGATGCAAAAAAAAAAATTGTATTTAAGATCTCTCCAATCTCTTTTGGCTCCATGCCACTTCAAGAAGACTAAGTTTGTCCCTTACTATCCTTTTGCTCTTTATATATCTATAGAAGCCCTTGGCATTTTCCTTCACCTTGTCTGCCAGGGCATCCCCATTGCCTTCTTTCAGCCCTCCTGATTTCCTTAATGTTTTCTTGCATTTCTGATACTCCTTGAGTAGCTAATTTGTTCTCTGCTGCCAATACTTGCAATGCACCTCCTTCTTCATAACCAGGGTATCAATATCCTTTGGAAACCAGTTCTCATTCCTTATTAGTCTAACCTTAAATACTGTCAGGAATATGCAAACCATTGTACTCTCAGAATTTCACCTTTGAAGCCCTCCCATTTACCAAGTACACCTTTATGATACCATCAATATTGGCCTTTCTCTAATTTCCCTTGTTTAGAATCTCAACTCAAGGACCAGAGGCTTTCTAGAGCTATCTTGTAGCTAATGGCATGAGCATGAAATCCAAAATGGTCCCTTACTCAAACAGACCTGACTCGTTCCCAAATAGGGGATCCAGTCCCTCTTGTTGGGAATCTAGACTAATATTGGATGGGAAGAAAATTCAAAATTCAGACTCGTGCAAGATACCCCAAAAGGTTAACCTCCAGGTTGAATCAGGGGTGAAGAAGGCAAATGCAATGTTAACATTAATATGTGGGGGAATAGGATATAAGAGCAGGGACGTGATGTTGAGGCTTTATAAAACACTGTTGGGGCCTCACGTGGAACAGGGTACAGTTTTGGGCTCATTTAGGAAAGGATGTGTTGGCATTGGAGAGGGTCAGAGAAGATCACAAGAATGATTCCTGGAATGAAGGGATTAGCTTATGAGGAATGTCTGATGGCTCATGATAGTACTCCTCAGAGTTTAGAAGAACAAGGGGGGACCTCGTAGAAGCATTTCCAATGTTGAAAGGTCTGGACAGAGAAGATATGGCAAAGTTGTTTCCCAAAGTCAACTTCAGGATTGAAGGATGCCCATTTAAAACAGACGAATTTCTCTAGCTAGAGAGAAGCAAACTCTGGAATTTGCTACTACGGTGGCTGTGGAGGCCAGCTTGTTGACTAGTAGGTATCTGAATAGTCAGGGTATTAAAGGTTATGGAGGGAAGCTGGGAAGTGGGGCTGTGTGGGAGAATGAATCAGCTGACGATGGAATGGCGGAGTGGACTCAACGGGCTGAATAGCCTATTTCTGCTCCTATGGTCTTATGGGACCGCTCTATATTGATTTAGGAAACCTTTTTTTTAAATTTTAGACATACAGATCAGTAACAGGCCATTTCAGCCCACAAGTTTGTGCCTCCCAATTTACACCCAATTAACCTCCATCACCTCCCCTCCCCCCCCCCCGGTACATTTCGAACGGTGGGAGGAAACCAAAGCCCCCGAAAAAAGACGCAGGGAGAACATACAAACTTACAGTATGACCAAAGACACATGTACAGCAATCCATACACACGTGCATTAACGCAGGCGCGCACACGTGTACAGACACACACACACACACACACACACACACACACACACACACACACACACATTCATTCATATAGAAACACGCCTTCATATATAAGTACATATATGTATCTGTTTATGTATTTAATTTTTTAAACAATTCCATCTCTCCTGCCCCCCTAATGCTGCTCGACCCCGAGTTCCTCAGGAGATTGTGTTTGTGGTCAACTTTGCAGCATCTCATCTCTCCACTTCCCGATTTGGGCAGAGAGCTTAAGTTGTAAAGTTTTACTTCCCGATTTGGGAAGCTTGCTCTGATTTTGTGATCGGGTCCTGTACTCCCTGATCTCTCCAGCAGAGGGAAGGGTTTCTCCGCACCATGGTCGCTGCAAGACCAAGTTCCTCCAGCATTTCTGAGTTTTCACCCTATCTTATTTCACCCACCACTAACCTTAAGTATTTATCACCTAAAGCAAGCCCAGGTTGAGAAGCACTGCCTCTGTTTTTAAATTTAAATGCGACGCCACCTCTGCTAAAGGGGAAGTTTATAAACCTTACACTTCTTCACCCATTTGAGCTTCTGATTCAGCAAGGACACATTGATGTTGGTGGAAAATAGGCTGTGTGTCTGACCATGGCACCTGTGTTTAGCAGCGGCCTCAAGGTGTGGCAGACACCAGGGGAGCAGTGGACTGGCAGAGGGCAGCAGGAACACCCCCACTGAGAAGGAGAAGCAGAAGAGACAATCCCCTTGCTTTGACCTAGCCCCCTTCTGAACCCGGCAGCACCGTGCTCACGTGGAACCAGTCCTGCTATTACACCTACTGACCGAGTGTTGGCATTGTGGTCTGGCAAACTGACTTTGACGTCACTGATGCCTCCTCCTCGTACCTGTCTGTGCCTCTGAGCTTCAGGCCATCACCACCAGCCTTGTTTCTCTTGGGACATTTTGCTCCTGCAGTGTCTAGCCATCTAACACCCCACCTCAGGACCGAAATATCGGTTATATACCTTTACCTCCTATGGACGCTGGGAGACCTGCTGACCTCCTCCAGCATCTCTGTGTTTCGGCTACTATCACTGGGTCTGCTGATTTTCGTGTGTCACAAAGCCGCACCCCCTCATATCCCCTGCATCCAACACATGCAGATAGGTACACATGCCTTTCTGTAGTCCTGACCCTGGCATTACGCATGCACAGTTAGCGTAGCTTGATGAAGCCCGAAGCGTTGGTTATGTATCTTTACCTTCACTATATAAAGGACACTGACCTGCTGAGTTTCTGCAGCTTTGTGTTTTTAACTCAACCACACTGTCTGCGGACTTTGTGTCTGCTGGAAGTGTGTGTACACATATACATAAACATTATTAAAGAAGCTCTGCTTGTCCCGGACTTGATAAGTCTGTGTGGTGGAGGAACTCAGCATGAGGAGCACCATCAATCTAGATACAGGGTTCAGGCCTGCAACGGCGACCATCCTATTTCTCCCGTGGATGCTTCTCAACTGGGTTCCCCCAGCAGAGTGTGTTTAGGTTCAGATTCAAGAGTCTGCAGTCTCCTGTGTGTCTGTCTTCTGCTTGCTTCTCCTCCATCTCTTTGACTTTAATAATGGTTCCTTGCTCGCAAGACCATAAATATAGGGCCAGAAATAGGCTATTCAGCCCATCAAGTCTGCCCTACCATTCAATCATGAGATGATTCATTTTCCCACTCCATCTAACCTTGATACCCGGGATTAACAAGAATCTATCAATCTCTGCCTTCAATACACCCAATGACCTGGCCTCCACAACTGCCTGTGGCAACAAATTCCATATATTCACCTCCCTTTGGCTGAATAAATTCCTCCGCATCTCTGTTCTAAGTGGATGCATTATAATCATGAACTTGAGCCCTCTTGTCCTCAATTCTCTCACCATGGGAAACAACCTTTCTACATCTACTCTGTCAATGCCCTTCATCATTCAAAATGTTTCAGAAGGCCTTTTCAAATTGCCATATTAAATGGGGTTAATTGGGCAATTTGCCCAGTTAGCACCCCAGTTAAGCGACAGTTGGAAAGGGTCTGACCCAGTCAACCCTGTCAGAAACCAATCAGGTCCCTGACCTACCTCAGAAGTAGTCAGGGAACTCGGATAAACTTACCTAGGTCTCATCCATGGCTGATTTGAAAATGAAAATGGCCAACCCACTTATTCTGGTGTCGTCAGCGCTTGCATGCGTGCGTCACTGAGCAGCCAGCATCTGAACATCCGGCGGTACTTCCGGTGAGTACGTGACGCGCCATTGCAGGGGCGGGATCCCCCCCTTAAATCGCCAGGTTGACAATTTAATGGGTCAATCCCCCTGAAATTTAAAAAGTGCTTCCAGCACCTTTGCCCCAGTAGTCGCATCCGGGTCTCAGGAGGGCTACCCAAGTGCTGCAGTTTAAAAGAGGCTAATGAGATGCCCCTTCATTCTCCTAAATTCAAACAAGTACAGGCCAAGAGCTGTCAAATGCTCCTCAAATGATGACCCTTTCATTCCTGGAATCATCCTTGTGAACCTCCTTTGAACCCTCCCCAACATGAGCACATTCTTTCTTAGATGAAGAGCCCAAAACTGCTCACTGTGCTCCAAGTGAGGTCTCACCAGTGCCTTATAAACCCTCAAAATTACATCCTTGCCCTTATATTCTATTCCTCTTGAAATGAATGCCAGCATTGCATGCTGTAATGGATGAGAGAGAATGTGCAAAGTCACCCCTGTGGCCTTGTTTTACAGCCCAGCCTGTCTGTAACAGTGCACACATCTTCCTGCAGGGTTCACTGTTGGGCAATGGATCCTGGTTCTCTCTCTTCCTCTGTTGTGGATGCTCTCAGCTACTCACCCAGTAAAGTCAGCATTTGCAGCTCAGAGCAAGCAGGAATCTGTCCTTCTCTGGGCGACTGCATTGATTTCCCCATCCGAGATGTTCCACTGCCTCCTTAAAGAGGGAAAGCCAAATAATAAGTTATGTAACTAAGATGAAGAAGGACTACAATCTGGAAACAGAGCAGTTGGAAAGGGAAATAGTAAATATACAAAAAGAATTAGCAATGAAGGAAGATACAACTAAAAGAAGAGAATTGGCAGATTTAAAAAATAAAATATGAAACACTACAAACATATAAGGTGGAGAAGAACATAATGAAGACAAAACAGAAATATTATGAACTAGGGGAAAAAACGCACAAAATTCTAGCGTGGCAGCTTAAGACAGAACAAGCTAAGAAAATGGTATTGGCATCAAGGAAAAAAGACAAACAAATCACATATAATCCAACGGAGATTAATGAAAACTTCAGAGAATTCTACGAACAATTATACCAAACTGAAAATGAAGGGAAAGAAGACAAAATAGATGAATTTTTAACTAAAATTGAACTACCAAAATTACAAATAGAGGATCAAAATAAATTAACAGAACCATTTAAAATAGTAGAAATACAAGAGATAATAAAAAAACTACAAAATAATAAAACACCAGGAGAGGATGGATTCCCAATAGAATTCTATAAAACATTTAAAGATTTATTAATTCCTCCCCTCCTGGAAGTAATCAACCAGATTGATAAAACACAAAGCTTACCAGATTCATGTAAAACAGCAATAATTACAGTAATACCAAAGACAGGGAAAGATCCACTCGCACCAGCGTCATATAGACCAATATCATTACTTAACACAGATTATAAGATAATAGCTAAACTATTAGCAAACAGATTAGTAGATTATGTACCTAAAATGGTAAATCTAGACCAAACTGGATTTATTAAAAAAAGACGGACAACAGACAATATTTGTAAATTTATTAACTTAATTCATGCAGTAGAAGGGAGTAAAGCGCCAACAGTAGCAGTTGCTTTAGACGCAGAGAAGGCCTTTGACAGAGTAGAATGGAATTATTTATTCAAAGTATTGCAAAAATTCAGTTTAATTGGATTAAAGCATTATATAATGGACCATTGGCAAAAGTGACAGTAAATGGATATATAACAAAGCAATTTAACTTAAGCAGATCAACAAGGCTGGGATGCCCACTATCACCCTTATTGTTCGCATTAGCTATAGAACCACTAGCAGAATTGATAAGAACAGAAAATAAAATAAAAGGGATAAAAATAAAAGACAAGGAATATAAAATCAGTTTATTTGCAGATGACGTTATAGTATACTTAACAGAACCAGAAATATCAATAAAAGAATTACTTAAGAAATTGAAGGAATATGGAGAAGTGTCAGGTTACAAGATTAACGCAAATAAAAGTGAAGCAATGCCAATGAATAATGCGGATTTTTCAAAATTTAAGAAAGAATCACCATTCAGATGGCAAATGCAAGCAATACGATACCTAGGTATACAAATAAATAAAAACCTCGGCCATCTATATAAACTCAATTATTATCCACTAATGAAAAAATTACGGACGACTTAGAGCATTGGAAAGACTTACCACTAACACTAATAGGAAGGATAAACTGTATTAAAATGAACATTTTTCCAAGGATACAATACCTATTTCAGGCATTGCCAATACACTTTTTTTTTTAAATTTTTTATTTTTCACACCATAAATCACAATAGCCATGATATACACTTTTTCTTTTCCACACATTTACAGTGACTTTTTCTCCCCCCCCCCCCCCTCCCTCCTCCCAAGCCACCCCCCAACCCCCCCCTCTCATCCATTTTATGTATACAATCTAGGTTGCATTAATTCAGTCAGACAATGTTGTCATTCAACAAAAATACACCAGAAATTCTACTGAGTCCATTCTTTTCTTTTCTTCTCCTTCCATCAACTTAGGTAATGTTTGTTCCCGGTAGGTTTTCGCTATTCTATTTAATGTAAGGCTCCCATACTTGTTCGAATATTTCAATATTATTTCTTAAACTATATGTTATTTTTTCTAATGGAATACATTTATTCATTTCTATATACCATTGTTGTATTTTCAAATTATCTTCCAATTTCCAGGTTGACATAATACATTTTTTTGCTACGGCTAGGGCTATCTTGACAAATCTTTTTTGTGCATCTTCCAAGTCAATTCCAAATTCTTTATTTTTTATGTTACTTAGGAGAAAGATCTCTGGATTCTTTGGTATATTGTTTTCTGTTATTTTATTTAATATCTGATTGAGATCATCCCAAAATTTTTCTACTCTCTCACATGTCCAGATTGCATGAATTGTTGTTCCCCTTTCTTTTTTACATCGAAAACATCTATCAGATACTGTTGGGTCCCATTTATTTAACTTTTGCGGTGTAATGTATAGTCTGTGTAACCAATTATATTGTATCATACGCAGCCTCGTATTTATTGTATTTCTCATCGTTCCAGAACATAATTTCTCCCATGTTTCCTTTTTTATCTTTATATTTAAATCTTGTTCCCATTTTTGTTTAGTTTTACCATTTGTTTCCTCATTCTCCTTTTCTTGCAGTTTGATATACATATTTGTTATAAATCTTTTGATTAACATTGTATCTGTAATCACATATTCAAGGTTACTTCCCTCTGGTAAACTCAAATTGCTTCCTAATTTATCTTTCAAGTAGGATCTCAGTTGGTAATATGCCAGTGCTGTATCTCCAGTTATATTGTACTTATCTCTCATTTGTTCAAAGGATAAGAATCTACTTCCTGAAAAACAATTTTCTATTCTTTTAATCCCTTTTTTTTCCCATTTTCTAAAGGAAAGGTTGTCTATTGTAAAAGGGAGTAGCTTATTTTGCGTCAATATTAGTTTTGGTATTTGATAATTTATTTTATTTCTTTCTACATGAATCTTCTTCCATATATTGAGGAGATGGTGTAATACTGGAGAAGTTCTATGTTGTACCAATTTTTCGTCCCATTTATATAATATGTGTTCAGGTATCTTTTCCCCTATTTTATCTAATTCTAGTCTCGTCCAGTCTGGTTTTTCCCTTGTTTGATAAAAATCTGATAGGTACCTTAATTGTGCGGCTCTATAATAATTTCTGAAGTTTGGCAATTGTAAGCCTCCTTGTTTATACCATTCTGTTAATTTATCTAGTGCTATCCTCGGTTTCCCCCCTCTCCATAAAAATCTCCTTATTATTTTCTTTAACTCTTTGAAGAATTTTTCTGTCAGTTGTATTGGCAATGCCTGAAATAAGTATAGTATCCTTGGAAAAATGTTCATTTTAATACAGTTTATCCTTCCTATCAGTGTTAGTGGTAGCTCTTTCCAATGCTCTAAATCGTCATGTAATTTTTTCATTAGTGGATTGTAATTGAGTTTATATAATTGGCCTAGATTTTTGTTTATTTGCACACCTTGGTATCTTATTGCCTGCGTTTGCCATCTGAATGGGGATTCCTCCTTAAATTTTGAGAAATCCGCGTTATTCATAGGCATTGCTTCACTTTTATTTACGTTTATCTTGTATCCCGACACTTCTCCATATTCCTTCAATTTCTTATATAGTTCTTTTATTGATAGTTCTGGTTCTGTTAAGTACACTATCACATCATCCGCAAATAGACTGATTTTATATTCCCTGTCTTTTATTTTTATTCCTTTTATATTATTATCTATTCTTATCGATTCTGCTAGTGGTTCTATAGCTAGTGCAAACAATAATGGTGATAGTGGGCATCCCTGCCGCGTTGACCTGCTTAAGTTAAATTGCTTTGATACATGTCCATTTACTGTCACTTTTGCTAACGGTCCCTCATATAATGCTTTAATCCAATTAATATACTTCTCCGGTAAACTGAATTTTTGCAATACTTTGAACAAGTAATTCCATTCTACTCTGTCGAAGGCCTTCTCTGCGTCTAAAGCAACTGCTACTGCCGGTGTTTTATTTCCTTCTACTGCATGAATTAAGTTAATAAATTTACAAATATTGTCTGTTGTGCGTCTTTTTTTGATAAATCCAGTTTGGTCTAAATTTACCATTTTCGGTACCTGTTCTGCTAATCTGTTTGCTAATAGTTTAGCTATTATCTTATAATCTGTGTTTAGCAGAGATATTGGTCTATATGACGCTGGTGAGAGTGGATCTTTCCCTTGTTTTAGTATCACTGTAATTATTGCTGTTTTACATGAATCTGGTAAGTTTTGTGTCTCATCGATCTGGTTGATTACATCCAGGAGGGGCGGTATTATTAGATCTTTAAATGTTTTGTAGAATTCTATTGGGAGTCCATCCTCTCCTGGTGTCTTATTATTTGGTAAATTTTTTATTATCTCTTGTATTTCTACTGTTCCAAATGGTTCTGTTAATTTATTTTGTTCCTCTATTTGTAGTTTTGGTAGTTCAATTTTAGTCAAAAATTCATCTATTTTCCCTTCTTTCCCTTCGTTTTCAGTTCGGTATAATTGTTCATAGAATTCTCTGAAGTTTTCCTTAATTTCTTTTGGATTATATGTAATTTGTTTGTCTTTTTTCCTTGTTGCCAATACCATTTTCTTAGTTTGCTCTGTCTTAAGCTGCCATGCTAAGATTTTGTGTGTTTTTTCACCTAGTTCATAATATTTCTGTTTTGTCTTCATTATATTCTTCTCCACCTTATATGTTTGTAATGTTTCATATTTTATTTTTTTATCCGCCAATTCTCTTCTTTTGGTTGTATCTTCCTTTTTTGCTAATTTTTTTTCTATGTTTATTATTTCCCTTTCCAACTGCTCTGTTTCCTGATTATAGTCCTTCTTCATCTTGGTTGCATAACTTATTATTTGTCCTCTAATGAATGCTTTCATTGCGTCCCATAGTATAAACTTATCTTCCACTGATTCCGTATTTACTTCAAAGTACATTTTTAATTGTTTTTCAATAAATTCTCTAAAATCCTGTCTTTTAAGTAGCATGGGGTTTAATCTCCATCTATACATTCTTGGAGGGATGTCCTCTAGCTCTATTGCCAATAACAGGGGTGAGAGGTCCGATAATAGTCTAGCTTTATATTCCGTTTTCCTAACTCTCCCTTGAATGTGGGCTGATAACAGGAATAGGTCTATCCTTGAGTATGTTTTATGTCTAGTCGAGTAGTATGAGTATTCCTTTTCTTTTGGGTTTTGTTTCCTCCATATGTCCACAAGTTTCATTTCTTGCATTGATTTAATTATAAATTTGGTTACTTTGTTCTTCCTGTTAATTTTTTTCCCCGTTTTATCCATATTTGGATCCAAATTCAGATTGAAATCCCCTCCTATTAGTATGTTCCCTTGTGTATTAGCTACCTTCAAAAAGATATCTTGCATAAACTTTTGATCTTCTTCGTTAGGTGAATATATATTAAGTAGATTCCAAAGCTCCGAATATATCTGACATTTTATCATAACATATCTCCCTGCTGGATCTATTATTTCCTCTTCTATTTTAAATGGCACATTTTTGCTAATTAATATAGCCACTCCTCTTGCTTTTGAATTATACGATGCTGCTGTTACATGTCCTACCCAATCTCTCTTTAATTTCTTGTGCTCCAATTCAGTTAAGTGTGTTTCTTGGACAAATGCTATATCTATTTTTTCATTTTTCAGTAAATTTAGTAGTTTCTTCCTTTTAATTTGGTTATGTATTCCATTAATATTTAGAGTCATATAGTTCAGCGTAGCCATTTTATATTTTGTTTATCTTCTCTTTCCGTTTTTCCATCATTACCTTTCCTCCTTTTCCATTTCTGTTTTCTTATTTTCAACTCTTTACCAGACAACATTCCTACAACATCCAACATTTTCCTTATTCTCCTATTTCTATCTTCTTTATCCCCAATCTCCCCTTCCCCTCCTGAGTTGTCCTTTATCCCTTGTCGGACAACCACATCTCCCTTCTCCATTTGGATTTGCGAATCCACTCGCAAGCGTCAACTGATTTTGCAGTGACCGCTCTTTTCCCCCACCCATCCCCCCAGAAAAGATTTCACTTTTTATATGTCACAAAGGTCACTCTTTTAATTCCCTCCTTATTCTCTCTATTCCCTTACCTTCCCTTATTAATTCTTATCTATACTATCTATGTTTTCCTCTAATTACAGATACTATCACGTATGCCCATTGTCTCTATTCACTCTTATACCTCTTTACCCGCATACATATCAATTGTGGTCATTTTTACCCTCATTACCCATCTTCATCCCTCAGTCTATTTTTGTCTTTACCCACATACATTTCAATCGTGATCATTTTTGCTCTCATTACCCGTCTTCATCCCTCAGTCTATTTTTGTAATTGTTCTGGCATTGCCAATACACTTGACGGAGAAATTTTTCAAGGAGTTAAAGAAAATAATAAGGAAATTTTGATGGAAAGGGGGGAAACCGAGGATAGCCCTAGATAAATTAACAGAATGGTTTAAACAAGGAGGCTTAAAACTGCCAAACTTTAAAAATTATTATAGAGCCGCACAATTAAGATACCTATCAGATTTTTATCAAACAAGGGAAAAACCAGATTGGACTAGATTAGAACTAAATAAAATAGGGGAGAAGATACCTGAACATTTATTATATAAATGGGATGAAAAATTGGTACAACGTAGGAGTTCTCCAGTATTACATCATCTGCTCAATATTTGGAAGAAGATTCATGTAGAAAGGAATAAAACAAATTACCAATTACCAAAACTAATACTAACACAAAATCAGCTAATCCCTTTTACAATAGATAACCTTTCCTTTAGAGAATGGGAGAAAAAAGGGATCAAAAGAATAGAAAATTGCTTTTCAGGAAATAAATTACTATCCTTTGAACAAATGAAGGATAAATATAATATAACTCAAGATACAGTGTGGGCATACTACCAACTGAAATCCTACTTGAAGGACAAATTGGGAAGCAGTCTGAGGTTACCAGAGGGAAGTAATTTTTAATATGTGATTACAGATACAATGATAATCAAAAAATTTATAACAAATATGTATATTAAACTGCAAGAAAAGGAGAATGAGGAAACAAATGGTAAAACTAAACAAAAATGGGAACAAGATTTAAACATAAAGATAAAGAAGGAAACATGGGAGAAGCTATGCTCCAGAACTATGAGAAATACAATAAACACAAGGTTACATATGATACAATATAACTGGATACACAGGCTATACATTACACCTCAAAAGTTAAATAAATGGGACCCAACAGTATCTGACAGATGTTTTCGTTGTAAAAAGGAAATGGGAACAACAATTCATGCAATCTGGACGTGTGAGAAAGTGAAAAAATTTTGGGAAGATCTAAACCAGATATTAAATAAAATCACAGAAAGCAATATTCCAAAAAAAACCCAGAGACCTTCCTCCTAAGTAACATAAAAAACAAAGAATTTGGACTTGATTTGGATGGTGCACAAAAAAGATTTGTTAGGATAGCCCTAGCTGTAGCAAAAAAATGTATTATGTCAGTCTGGAAATTAGAAGATAACTTGGGAATACAACAATGGTATATAGAAATGAATAAATGTATTCCATTAGAAAAAATAGCATATAATTTAAGAAATAATATTACAATATTTGAACAAATATGGGAGCCAAACATGAAACACAATAGAGAAACCTACTGGGGACATCTACCACCTAAAATGACAGAAGGAGAAGGAAATGAAAAGAATTGACTCAGTGGAATTTCTTGTTTATTTTTATTGAGTGACAACATTGTTTGACGGGTTTAATGTATCTTAGATTTTGTACTTTAAATGAATGGGAGGGGAGGTAGGGAGGGTGGGATGGGAAGGGGGGGAGAAAACGAGACACTGTATATATTTGAAAAGAAAAATGTATGTATCTCGATCAATGTGGTTTATAGTGTGAAAAATAAAAAAATTAAAAATAAAAAAAAAAGAGGGGAAGCATTACCTTTTCATTATAACCAAGGCAAACAGCATTTGGGGTGACATGGTTAGTGTCGAATTTTTCAAGATGCTATTACAGCTCCAGTGATCCGGGTTTGAATCTGGCACTGTCTATAAGGAGTTTGTACGTTCTCCCTGTGTCTATGTGGGTTTCCTCCGAGCTCTCCTCTTTACCACTGTTCAATAACGTATGGGGAGGGGGGGTTGGAGGTTAAATGGGTATTTTGGCATTTATGGGCTCATGGACCACAAGGGCCTATCACTGTGCTGCATTTCTAAATTTAAAAAATTTAAATAAAGAATTTAATGAGGAAACAGTCCTACTGAGCTCACACTGACCATCACTCTCTGACCCCACCCCCCCTCCCTTTTTGGAGAGTGAAACGTGTTCATTTTATGTTACTGTCAACATCCCCTCAAATTCCTCATGCACTGACACACTGGCCAGCTAATCTAACCAGCCCATGCACCTTGGAGATATGGGAGGACACTGGAGCGCCCAAAGGTAACCGAGATGAGGCCAGGGGCAGCACTGAGCCTGGGGCTGCCAGGCCACCCCTCCATTAGCTGTACCTCTGTGTGACTGCGAACCCAGATGATTTTGAGAGACTAGTCTCGCCAGCACTGCGTTCTAATGCAGCAAACCAGCATACCCAGAAGCAGCTGCGACAGCGAGAATCCTCTACTCTGTGATGCTGGGCGAGGGACGAGCACTGGCCGGGAGGGAGGAGAATACAGCTCTGGCTGTTTCAAACGTGTCACACGTTAGAAGGCTGCGTCTTCCAGCACTTGCACTCAAACAGCGGATATGCATTTGCAAAGTGCAGTTCTAGTGGTGAGGTGCAGAACAAGGGGGGAAGGTTTGAATTGAATTGATTTTTGTCACAAAACTGAGGTATAGTAAAAAATCTATGTGTGCTATCTCGGCAAGTCAGCGCATGCAGCAGGTCGTGAAATAATAACCAAATAGATAAACAAAAATTCAAAGAGTAATGATACAAATCAAATCATGCAGGGTAGAGTGTACAAACACTTAGTGCCGGATTGACCATAAGGATTAGGAGCAGAAGTAGGCCCAAACGCCCTATTGATTCTACTCCCCCATTCCATCCATTCTCCGACTCAGCTCCCCCCCGGCCTCCTGCCCATAACCTTTGATACCCTGACTATGCTTTAAGTAAACCCAACGGCCTGGCCTCCACAGCTGCCCATTCACTTGCTGGCTTGAGAAATCCCTCCATGTTTCTGTTTTAAACGGGCGCCCTTCAATGCTGAAGTTGTGCCCTCTGTCCTAGACTCTCCCACCATGGGAAACAACTTTGCCACATCTACTCATGACCATGCCTTCTATGAGGTTCCCCCTCATTCTTCATAACTCCAAGATTGTAGAGAAAATTATGGATAAAAACAGTGTAGGGGCATTAGCTCTGGACGTACTGCCAATATAAATTCCAGTAGGATGATATCAGGGTCGGCGCTGGCGGGGGACATTCGTTGGCATTTTCCCTCCCCCCAACGAGGTATTGTGACCCCCCACCCCCGCCACCCCTACCTGTAGCACTAGTGTCACTAATCTCTGTAATATAAGCGGCATGTTGGTCTGCTACGTCAGAGAGACGGAAGTGTTGTCGACGCATGGAGGAGGTTCATGGTAGGCAGGGAGGCACACCCCCCCCCCCTCACTTACCCCAGCAGAGCGAGTTTTTGAGTGTAGAATTGATTCCCCTCCCAGTCACCCTAATGGCCCCCCCCCAAGTTAAGATTTGTTCTGTTGCCCACCCTGCATAATAATATGTCGTGTACATATTGCCATACTGCCTATTGTATGCCTGCAATTTGTATATGCAGTATGTTGAGAGAGTGAGTGTGGGATTGTCTGTCCTCTGTCGGATGTTGAGCAGGGCTCCTTTCCCTCCCATGTCACCCCTGTTGTGTTCTCCCTGCAGGGATCCAGGATTATCAGCCCCAGCCAGGGGAGCACATCCTCCTGCAACTCAGCGACTACTAGCACGTTCCCGCCGAACTGCACCCTTCTCCTCATCCATCTATATCTTCCCGCGACTGGTTGGTGATTCATGAGTCGGATTGGAGCCCAAATCTACAGCCTCAGCAACAGAGGATTTTTGAAGTCAAATTAAAGCCTCAGTGCCTGGTCCCAGATATTGAATGTATATGGTGACAGGTGACCACCCACCTTTTATTGTTTGGGCCACTGCCCAGAGGTCTTGTGTATGTGTGGGGTGGGGGGGGGGGGGGGAGAGTGGTCTGAAGCAGCGAGGTGTTCTCATCTCCCACTGCACCTTACTCTCCGCTGCACCTTGGGAATTTTCTGGAATGTGCTTCCCTTCGTCTACTTGCTCCTTTGACACTTCATTCTAAATGTGAGCCAAACCAGGGAGCACTTACCAGCTACTTAACTGCAGCAGGTATCATTTCCAAGCCACGTGGCCTCCTTGCTAATCATTAATGAAGTGCCTGGTCACTGAACCAGAGTTGCCCGTGTTTGTGGCTGTGGGCTCCATGCCAGCTCTGTTGCTCCCTCTACCTCTGCTCAATGCATCCAACACAGCAAAGCTTCAGTTCACGTTTCTACACCACACTAAACCCAGGCCTTTCAGCTCATCAGACCCATTCCAGCTCCCAGACCATTTTCAAAAATTTTCCCTGTAACCTATTCTCCCGATATTCCCATCGGCTCCCGCAAGATTCTACCATTCACCTACCCAGTCAGGGCAGGAGAAGAACTTAGGCATTTGATGAAGTCCATGTAAAGTCCACACAGGACAGCCCTGGAGGTCAGCATTGGCCTCTGGAGCTGAGAGACAGTGATCCTGTCCACTGCCTCTGTGGTCCGCATGATTCACGCAAAAACTCCTGAAATCAGGATCAACTCCAAACTGGACCTAAAATCCCCTCTTCTATACTTCTCAGGCTCCAGCTGCTTTCAGATCTTGATACCCTTTTCGTGATTTTGTGCTAGTAACCTGCTTTTAGGTTAATATTAGCAATTGTGTCAATAAACCTGATCAAAAGGTGAACTGTTGAACCATTAATGTAATGCTGATAGTTCTCCGGTGCAGGAGGTTGCGAAATTGCTTCAACTTTGTGTTTCTCATGGTCCGATGTTTTCACTATTGCTGTTGAATATTGTGTGGGGTTTGTTTTGTGTATGAGAGAGCCAGGAATGGCTACCTTGCTTTTGTTGATATTCTTCCTCTGCAGTTATGTCCTTGCTCCTCTCACTTTGCTCTCTGTGATCTTGTCTTCACTTCCCTTGCAGCCACACCATGTTGGCCTCCAATCAACACGGTGTGCTGTCAGAAACAAGTTCCAGTGGGTTCAAGAAGCAACGAGTCTGACCACGTTGATCATGAGAAAAGATCTTTATTTGCCCATGAGGGGAAATTGTCATGAGGATTGATCTTACCGATGCGGATACACACACACATCCAGACACACAGGCACACTCAGACTTCGAGACGCATGCATGCACTCAGAGAGACTCAGACATGCACTCGGAAACACAAAGACACTCATGGACACACACACACACACACACACACACACACACACACACACACGCTCAGACAAAGACACAATGCACTCAAATTGAAGGTAATTAGCAACCGATGATTGCCACACATCCCGATCTAGAGAATATAGTAAAAAGATGTAACATCAGTAACCCCCCACCCCTCGATCAGATGCAGGTACGTCACCCCAGTTAGGAAAGAGAGAATTTATGATGATCGATTTGGAGGTGGGCACCACATTAAGCCCTCGACCCGTTATGGCACACACCTCGTAATCAAGTGTTGTCTACAGCTCATGTCCTGGAGAGGAGCTTGGGTTCATCCTCAGGGGGGGGAAAGAGACCCAACTGCTCCAGATGTTGGGCTTTATACCCCAGCTGACTTGTGGGGGCCTGCTCAGCTATCCCCAAAATAGGGCAGGAGATGAAGGGAGCCAGTGGCGAGATGTGTATTCCTTCAAAGGGGCCAATGGCGAGGCGCTCACTGGGGGGGTGCCTTCTTGACCTTGATTGACAGAAGCGGTGCCTTCCAACCAGGTTCCCATGTGGAGGGGATGTCACATGACCCTCCATACTACACAGGGTGGTCAGCATACAGACCTGGTCTCAAAAAACACCACCACTGCATTTTCCCCGGTCTGTGTTCTCTGGCTAATGGGTTAAATTTATGAAATAATTTACATTGTGATTGAACCTTTCTCTCCAGCATTCCATGTATTCCTAATCCTTGTTCTTCTATTGTTTAACAACAAATGTTTTGACCAAATGTGACCCAGTCCCCGCAGGCTTGGCCTGATGTACCTGGTCATGCCTTCTCCATTCCTTTTTTTTAAAATTTTTTATTTTTCACACCATAAATCACATTAGCCATGATATACACTATTTCTTTTTCACACATATACAGTGACTTTTTCTCCCCCCACCCCCTTCCTCCCAAGCCACCCCCCCACCCCCCCCCCTCTCATCCATTTTAGGTATACAATCTAGGTTGCATTAAGCCAGTCAGACAATGTTGTAATTCAACAAAAATACACCAGAAATTCTACTGAGTCCATTCTTTTCTTTCCTTCTCCTTCCATCAACTTAGGTAATGTTTGTCCCCGGTAGGTTTTCGCTATTGTATTTAATGTAAGGCTCCTATACTTGTTCGAATATTTCAATATTATTTCTTAACCTATATGTTATTTTTTCTAATGGAATACATTTATTCATTTAAATTTAGTAGTTTCTTCCTTTTAATTTGGTTATGTATTCCATTAATATTTAAAGTCATATAGTTCAGTGTAGCCCTTTTATATTTTGTTTATCTTCCCTTTCCGTTTTTCCATCATTACCTTTCCTCCTTTTCCATTTCTGTTTTCTTATTTTCAACTCTTTATAAGACAACATTCCTTCACCATCCAACATTTTCCTTATTCTCCTATTTCTATCCTATTTATCCCCAATCTCCCCTTCACCTCCTGAATTGTCCTTTATCCCTTGTCGGACAACCACATCTCCCCTCTCCATTTGGATTTGCGAATCCACTCGCAAGCGTCAACTGATTTTGCAGTGACCGCTATTTCCCCCCACCCCGCCCCCCAGAAAAGATTTCACTTTTCATATGTCACAAAGGTCACTCTTTTAATTCCCTCCTTATTCTCTCTATTCCATTACCTTCCCTTATTAATTCTTGTCTATACTATCTATATTTTCCTCTAAGTACAGATACATTCACGTATGCACATTGTCTCTATTCACTCTTATACCTCTTTACCCGCATACATATCAATCGTGATCATTTTTACTCTCATTACCCGTCTTCCTCCCTCAGTCTATTTTTGTAATTGTTCTGCAAATTTTCGTGCCTCTTCTGGATCCGAGAATAGTCTGTTGTGTTGTCCTGGAATAAATATTTTCAATACCGCTGGATGCTTTAGTATAAATTTATACCCTTTCTTCCATAAAATCGCCTTTGCTGTATTGAACTCTTTTCTCTTCTTTAGGAGTTCAAAACTTATATCTGGATAAATGAAGATTTTTTGCCCTTTATACTCCAGTGGTTTGTTGCCCTCTCTTACTTTTTCCATTGTCTTCTCCAGTACCTTTTCTCTTGTAGTATATCTTAGGAATTTTACTACAATAGATCTTGGTTTTTGTTGTGGTTTAGAGGCCAATACTCTATGTGCCCTTTCTATTTCCATTTCTTGCTGTAGTTCTGGACATCCTAGGGTCTTAGGGATCCACTCTTTTATAAACTCCCTCATATTCTTGCCTTCTTCATCTTCCTTAAGGCCCACTATCTTTATGTTATTTCTTCTGTTATGGTTTTCCATTGTATCTATTTTTTGAGCTAGTAGTTCTTGTGTCTCTTTAGTTTTTTTATTAGATTCCTCAAATTTCTTTTTTAAGTCTTCTACCTCCATTTCTGCTGCTACTGCCCACTCTTCCATCTTGTCCATTTTCTTTCCCATTTCTGTTAAGGTCATCTCTATTTTATTTATTTTCTCTTCTGTGTTGTTTATTCTTTTTCTTAAATCCTTAAATTCCTGTGTTTGCCATTCTTTAAATGACTCCATGTATCCTTTAATAAGAGAAAGTATATCCTTTATCTTGCCTTTCCCTTCTTCTTCTATTTCACTGTACTCTTCCTCTTCTTCTTCCTCTGGGTTGGCCATCTGTTGTTTCTTTGTTGCCCTTTTCTTCTCTTCTTTCTTGTTTCCATTGTCTTCTGTGGTCTCTTCTTGCTGCAGGTGTTCTGCAGCTGTCGTTGCCGGCTGTGGAGATCGACTCCCCAGCTGGTCCCCCCTCCCGTCGGTGTGTTTTTTTTCATGCGCGGTTGCGCACTTTTACTCGGCTCTGCGAGCCATTTTTGTAGTCCATTATTTACCGACCTGAGGGAGCGGGTTTCTCTCTCCGCAGCGGGCCTCTTCGAACAGGTAAGGCCTTCACCTTTTTCCTCCTTTGTCTTCTCTTCCTCTCTTCTTACCGTTGCTTTCGATTTTTCTTTTTTTGTCGCCATCTTCTTTCCACCTTTATACTCACTTTTCTGTAACTTTTATTTCTGTGCCTTTGTGTTTTCCTTTGTTTTTCCCGACTTTTCTGGAGAGGGCTGGAGTTCACCGTCCGGCCACTACTCCATCACGTGACTCCTCCCCGCCTTCTCCATTCCTCACGCTTCAGACCGCATGTTGCAGAAATTAATTCAAAGACAGCGATCTTGAGGATCGCCCCAAGAGTACATTAACATAATATCACCGAGAGCTTTGCAGTCATCTAAACCACCATCAGATTTCAACAGTTACACGTGCACATTGATACAGTAGATAACAGCCTGCTCGTTTTCACATTCCACGTTGAGTCTCTTTCAGTAGGAAGATTTTTTTCAATCTTTTGGCATAATTAGCAGTGTTTTAACAGATTAACTCAATCGGTCTTGGAGAAACCATAATGGGTGACCATGAGATGGCAGAGGAACTAAATGAACATCTTGCATCAGTCTTTACTGTGGAAGATGTTAGCAGTGTACCAGATGTTGAAGGGTTTCAGGGAAGGAAAGTGAGTTCAGTAACTATTTCAAGAGAGAAAGTTCTTAGAAAGCTGAATGATCAAAGGGTGGATAACTCTCTCGGACTACAAGGACCCAGGATCAATCATTTATTTAACATATTTCCACTCTCCTCCTTCCACAGGGACTGCTCCCTCACCTACTCCTCCCTCCCCACCATTCCCTTCCCCCCCCCCCCCCTTGGTAGCCACCACTGTGACTGCAAAAGATGATCCACTTACACCCACACCTCCTCCCTCACCATCATTGGGGGCCCCCAACACTCATTCCAAATAGAGGAACATTTCACTTGTGAATCTGCAGGGGTCATCTACTGCATCCATTGCTCCCTACTGTGGTCTCCTCAAGATCAGAGAGACTTGGTGCAGTCACTTTGTTGAGCACCTCAGCTCCGCACCTCAGCTCTGTCTGCCCCAGACACTGACATGTCTATCCAAGGACTCGTGAACTGCCAGACTGAGACCACCTGCAAATTGGAGATACCACACCTCATCTTCTATTTGGGCACCCTCCAACTGGATGGAACTAACATCAACCTCCATTTTCCATTTACTCCCCTTCCCCTGACACCTTTCCCCCAGCTCGCTCGTGTGCTTTCTCTCTCACTTTCACCCACTTTTCCCTCTTTCTCCTTTCACAGAGCCAAAATCAATTCTCACCTCTCTTATCATATCCAATTAGCAACTTTTGTTGATCTGGATGCCTCCCCCGGCCAGTATTCCGTCTTTATTTCTAAGCCTTCCTGTTCTTTGTTGATACCATTGGTTCTCAACCTTTCCACTCACATAACACTTTTAAGTAATCCCTATGCCATAGGTGCTCTCTGATTAGTAAGGGATTGCTTAAGGCGGTATGTGGGTGGGAAGAAAAGGTTTGAAAACCACAGTTTTAATTGTACCTCATTATCTTGTTATGTGCACGGTTTCAGAACTCCAAAGGAAATGGGCCAATGACAGTTTTACTCAAGCAAAATATTTCAGTAACAATTGGGTCTAGAGCAGTGGTTCTCAACCTTCCCATCCACCCACATGCCACCTTAAGCAATCCCTTACTAATCACAGAGCACCGATGGCTCAGGGATGACAAAGTGGTCTGTCAGTGGAGAAAAAGTTGAGAACCATTGGCTTATACCTTGAAGAAGGCCTCAGGCCTGAAACTTCGGGATTATATCTTTACCTCCTGTGGATGTTGCAAGATGGGTTGAGTGTTTGTAACTGATTAACTCAATTGGTCTTATCAGGACCCAAGATCAATCAGTTATTTAACATGCTCAACATCAGAGTTACTGAAGATGCATCCTCCTTAAGACTTCATGGCTTGTTTATTGGAAACTCTCAGCACCTTGCTTATTCTGAAAGATGCTCTCAGCTGGCATCCATAGTTTTAAATTCAGCTTGCTTGTCTTCTAGCATAGCTCATTTCGTGGATTTGGTAAAATAGAGTTTGCAGTGGACTTCCTGGCATGTCTTAGTTGTTGTGAGATTGGCGTATCGAGGAACTCTTGGGAGTTGAATGAACTTAACCGAAACTACAGGCAGATTCAAGGTCAGCACCAGGATTTATTCTCATGAATTGCATGAAATTCATTGTTTTTCAAAATTCAATTTATTGTTACTGTAATAAAACAGTGTCATTTTAAATGAAACTGCTTTGCCTGCTGTAAGGCAGGCAGATTCACCATCAGCAGAAATTCCCTGATGTGCCTCTTACTGTCAGAGAAAGAGAAGCAAAAGAGAGATCCTCCCCCCCCCCACCCCCCCCCCCCCCCCCCAGAGTCACCGTGTGTCCATGAATTCACCTCCAGCACTCCCACAGCCACAGAGTCCAGTCCAAACCATTGGGAACCCGAGCTCCAGATCCGAACCTCCGACACAGTCAGGGACCCCTAAGAGGCTTCGGCATCCCAGTTCTGATACCTGGTTCCTCTTCAGCCAGTTTCGAGCAGTCACTAGTCTGGTGTGAGTCTCCCGACAGCAGTCTCCAGCAGCCCACAGCCTCCGTAGGTTCCTTGCCTCGATTAGCCAGCAGACTGCTGTATGCATGGGTCTTTCAATTGCAGAGCCCCCCTCACTGGTCCTCCACCGTGGCCACCGTCCCATGGGTCATCCCCTCTGCTTCCCCTTCTCAGACAGTGGATGCTCTCCCTGTTTTTTGGCACTCCTCCGCTCCCCTGGAGCCTGCAACCCCTCGTGGTTGTTGCCAATCATAGGCACCGCCATCTTGGCTGCAGACCTCACATCGCGGGATTTTAAATGAAACCACAATTGCCTCCTTTAACAGGCTGTTCAAAGCCTGTGCGGAGCTGACCGCAGTTGACTGAGTGGTTGGATCCTGTGGGGAGTGCTTTACCTTTGGTCCCCATGGGTCTGCACCAGTGGCAGCGCTGCTGTTACAGCAGGCTCTGGCAGCACCGCCATTTTCATTCATGCCGTTTTGTGGCAACGTTACAGATGCAAAATTGCTGTGAATTACAGTTTTAAAAAATAGTGCAAAAGAGAAAGTGAGCTGGTGTCCGTGGTTCATTGTCTGTTCAGAAATCTGATGGCGGAGGGGCAGAAGCTGTTTTTGTAACTGGGTGTAGGTCTTTGGGCTCCTGCACGTCCTTCCTGATGGTGGCAATGAGAAGAGGGCCTGGCCTGGGTGGGGACACCCTTTTTTGAGACACTACCTCTTGTCACTGTCCTCAACAGAGCGAAGACTGGTGTCCATGATGGTGCTGGCCAAGTTCCCAACTTTCTGGAGTTTTTTTTTTCCATCCTCTGCATTGGCCCCTCCACACCAGACAGTGATGCAACCAGCCGGAATGCTCTCTACGATACACAATTTGCCAAAGTCTTCAGTGACATACCGAATCTCCTAAAACTCATGACAGCATCAACATGTAGGCCCCAGTACAGATCTTCAGAGATATTGACTCCCAGGAATTTGAAGTTCTTTATCCCTTGATGAAGAATGGTTTGTGTTCCCCTAACTTCCCCTTCCTGAAGTCCACAATCAGTTCCTTAGTTTTGCTGACACCTCTCAACGAGCTGATTTATTTCACTTCTCTACGCCTCCTCATTGTCTGTGATTCTGCTGACAACTGTGGTGTCATTGGCAAATTTGTAGGTGGAATTGGAATTGTGCCTGGCCATGGGTGTAGAATGAGTGGAGCAGTGAGCTAAGCGCGTGACCTTGAGTGTGCGCCTGTGCCGATCATCATTGAGGAGGAGGAGATGTTTCCAATTCACACTGTGGTCTTCTAATGAGGAAGTCAAGTATCCAGTTGTGGGGGTGGGGGGGGGGGGGAGTGCAGAGGCCCAGGGTTTGGAGCTCGCTGACCAGGGGATGATGGTGTTGAAAAGTGAGCTGTAATCGATGAATAGAAGGCAGATGCACGTGTTGCTGTTGTCTAGGTGATCCAGGGCTGAATGGGAGACCAAGTGAGATTATCTGCTGTGGAGTGACTATGATGGTAGTTGAATTGCAGTGGGTCCAGGTCTTAGGTACAAGTTCATTGTGACCACATCCAACGTCTCAAGGCATTTCATCACAGTAGATGTTAGTGCTACTGGACGCTGGTCATTGAGGCAGCTCCCACTACTCTGCTTGGGTACCGAGATGATTGATGCTCTTTTGAAGCAGGTGGAAATCTCCAACTGCAGCAGTGAGAGGTTGAAAATGTCTGTGAACGCTCTGGCTAGTTGGTTGGCACAGATTTTTAGTACCCTGCCAGGTACCCAACCATCAGGGCTTGATGCCTTGCGAGGGTTCACCCTCTTGAAGGATATTCTGACATTGGCTTCAGAGACCGACATCGCAGGGTCGCCAGCTTCTGGTATCATTGAATTCTCCTTTGCAAAATGAGCTGAAAAGATATTTTTCTCATCTGGCAGTGAAGCATCACAGCCATTTCTGATGTTCGGCTTCGCCTTGTAGGATGTAATGGCCTCCAATAGCTGTTGCATATCTGACTCTGTTTCTAGCATCCCTCAGAATTGCTGGGCATCTATCTTGGCTTCTGCTGTTCCTCTCCTTCATCCATCACATGCTGAAGGCAGCATGGGTGATCTCCTTTCAAACAGGTGAGTGAAGGAGCCATGAGATAAAGTTGCAGCTCTATAAAACTAGTTAGGCCACACTTGGGGCATTGAATTCAGTTCTGGTTGCTTCATTGCAGGGGGATGTTGATTCTTTGGAGAGGGTGCAGAGGTGATTTACCAGGGAAAGACCGTAAAATGTAGGAGCAAAAAAGACTATTCAGACCATCGAGTCTGCCCCGCCATTCAATCATGAGCTGATCCATTTACTTACTCATTGTTGTTTGTCATCTATATAATGTCTTAAAATTGGATCAGCAAGTTTGCAGATGACACCAAGAGTGGAGGTGTTGTGGACACTTAGGAAGCCTTTCAAAGCCTACAGAGGGATCTGGAGCAATGAGTGGAAAAATGGCAGATGGAATTTAATGCAGGCAAGTGTGAGCTGTTACATTTTGGAAGGACAAACCAAGAAAGGACATACAGAGTAAATGGTAAGAACTGAGGAGTGCAGTAGAACAGATGGATCTGGGAAAACAGATACATAATTCCCTGAAAGTGGCATCACAGGTAGATAGAGTTGTAAAGAGAGCTTTTAGCATACTGGGCTTCATAAATCAAAGTATTGAGTACAGGAGTTAGGATGTTATGGCAAAGATATCAATAAGATAGAAAGAGCGCAGGGAAGATTTACTAGGATGTTGCACAGATTTCAGGAACTGAGTTACAAGGAAAAGTTAAACTTTGGAATTTATTCCCAAGCGTAGAAGAAAGAGGAGATTTGATAGAGATACAGGTATACATAATTATGATGGGTATAGATGGAGTAAATCCAAGTTGGCTTTTTCCATTGAGGGTAGGTGAGATACAAACCAGAAGTCGTGGGTTAAGGGTGAAAGGGGAAAAGTTTAGGGGCAACTTCACACAGAGAGTGGTGGGAGTGTGGAATGAGCTGCCAGCTGAGGTGGTGAATGTGGGCTCCATTTTAACATTTAAGAAGAATTTGGACAGTTACATGGATGGGAGAGGAATGGAGGGCTATGGTCTGGGTGCAGATCAGTGGGTCAAGATAGAATAATGGGTTGCACAAACTAGAAGGGCTGAAAAGTCTGCTTTCTCTGCTATCTTCTAAGAGCTGTTGGAAAGAAACTTCTTGAAACTAGAGGACTTCAGGCTTCTGTGTCTGGACAGGAGCTTGGAGCCTGTGATGGACCCGGCTGAGTTTCTACCGTCTCATGCCTTCTGTGTTCTTCCGGAGTTGAAATCCCAGTCGTGGCTATGATGTAAAGGAGGCGTCTGTGGCAGCATGATCAGAGGATAAACAATGGGGAGGAGTGTTGTGAAAGAAGATAATTAACAAGAGGACAAGAAAATTAAAAATAAAAAGGAACAGAAACAATGATTTGGAAGATGAAGCAGAAATAGTTCTGAATGTGGTGTTTACCACTTCAAGGGGCTAAAGAGGGTTTAAGATTGAAATTTATTTGTTACAAAATACCTGGCACAGTGAAAAGGGTTCTTATTTCTAACATTCATACAGCTGTGTGAAGATCCCAGTTCCAGGGTGTAAAAATCAGCACCAAAGCAAGGGCAGCATAAGAGTATTGTGAGGTTCATTCAAGATCCTGACGGCTGCAGCAAAGACTGTTGTTAAGCCTGCTGGTGCACGCTTTCACCCTTTTAAGGCTTCTCCCCGATGGGAGGAGGGAGAAGTGAGTGTGTGCAGGGTGTGACAGTGTGTTGACTGCAGAGCGGAGGGAAGTTTGCCTGATGTTCTGAGCTGCATTCACCACCTTCTGCAGCTTCTCCCAATCCAAAGATGGGCATCCATCAAGCTGGCTCTCTGCTCCCACGTGGGCTTTGCCAAATGCCATGCCCACCTATGTTTGGTGCTGGCGGCTTCCTGCTACATGTTCAACACAGTGCCTCATGAGTGCACCTGGCTGCCTCACTTCAACCAGATCCAAGCCCTTGGTTGTTGAACAGACTTCCCCAAGAAGTGGATGTGTAACATAGCCACCCCCCCTTCCAAAACAATGAAGCCCACTCAAGGGTCCTGAGAAGTGGAGGGTGGCTGACATAACTCAGGGTCAGCACGATGATGGAAGAATGTCTCAGTCACTCGGGGGAGCTTCCAGGCTACTGGTGTGAGCAGAATCAGGTTATTGTCGTGAACATGTCAGAAAGTTTGTTTAAAAGCAGCGTGACAGGTTCAAGTATTGATATAAGTTACATTTTTTTTAATTAGTGCAAAAGAGTAAAAGTGAGGTCGTGTCCGTGGTTCATTGATAATTCAGAAACCTGATGGTGGAGGGGCAGAAGCTGTTTTTGACCCACTGGGTGTTCGTCCTCAGGCTCCCGTACCTCCTTCCCTTATGGTAGCAATGTGAAGAGAGCATGGGCTGTATGATGAGGATCCTCGAGGATGCGATACATGCCAGACCTCTGCGTGTGGAGCAAGGGTTGCAGGTTATAGCTAGCTCCTTGTGGACACACAGGACCCACGGACCACAGCCCAGCCCCATCCCCTCTCTGACGTGGTTCCATCCTGCCAGAATCACGCATCTTCACTCACTTTGGCTGCAATAAACATTTAACCCAAAGGAAGGAGAAAGATGCCCACAAACCAGAGGTCTCATCCCACCGGCCACTCTCTCCTCTCCTCCTACTGTGAAGAAGATTCAATTGAGTAAAATCACACACCACCAGATTCAAGGACGATTTCCACCCCCCCCCCCCACCCTTTGTTGGTATCAGACTCCCAAATGATCCTCACGTGAGTGAAATAATGTTGTCTTTGCTCTGCTTGAACTTGTTACTCTCTCTACACTTTGTTCTGTGTGGATGGACGCTGCATAGTGCGCCAAGCAAGCCTCGGGCACGTAACAATGACCTTGAGCGGGAAGACTAGCTTTGGGCCTTTCTTTTCTTTGGCTCCTGGTGCTGTGCTTCTGGAAACATAGTTTCTCAGCCCAGTCCATCCCTGCCATTTAGCTTGGAGTGTTGGAAACCGTAGACCAGTTCCTGCCATCACTTGATCTGAAGCTGGGCTCTTCCTCATCTACAGGTGCAACCGCGGAGAGCGTTCTAACTGATTGCATCACTGCCTGGTGTGGAGGGGCCAATGCACAGCGCAGGAAGAGGTTACAGAGAGCTGTGAACGTGGCCATTGCCATCACGGGCGTCAGTCTCCACTCCGTTGAGGACACCTACAAGCGGTGGTACCTAAAGAAAGCAACCACTATCCTCAAGGACCCTTCCCACCCAGGCTGTGCCCTCTTCTCACTGCTACCACCAGGAAGGAGGTATAGAAACCTGAAAATGAACACTCAATGTTACAAAAACAGCTTCTTCCCTTCTACCATTAGATTTCTGAAAGGACAGTGAGCCACAGATTCTACTTAGTTTTCTTTTGCACAAACATTTGTTTTTAAAAATGTAATTTATAGTGATATTTTTACCTGTGATGCTGTTGCAAAGCTACGAATTTCATGGCACATGTTCATGACGATACTTCTGATTCTACTGATGAGACCACAGGTCATTGTAAAGGAGAAACGAGAGGGAGCCCAGTGAGGTTGTTGCCAGAACTTTGCATTTTGAAGCACTGTTGGAAGATCGCCATCTTGGCAACAGGTAGCACTGTTGGAAGATCGCCATCTTGGCGACAGGTTCACTTGGATCTGCCTTAAACATGCAAGTCTTCCAACATAAGTGATCGCTGCCAACTTGCATGTCCCAACTGCTGAGGAACTCCCAAAAGGTTCGCCCACCACAAAGGCTGTGAAGGAGAGGACCATTGTCTAGGGTCCTGCTGCCACTGGACATTGAGTGGCCAGAACCTGTGTAACGAGGAATAGGAGTGACTTGGACATGGAACAGTGCAGCACTGTACAGGCCTTCGACCCATAATGTTATGCCAACCTGTAAACCTACCCCACAAAAATCTAATCCTTCCCTGCCTCCCATCAATAACACTCTATTTTTCTTACATCCATATGCCTATACAAAAGTCTTTAAATGTCCTTATTTTACCACCCTCAACCACCACCCCCAGCAATGCATTCCAGGAACCCACCACTGTGTAAACCTCTGAAGCCTCCCCTAAACTTTTCTCCCTTCACCTTTAACAGGTGTCCACTGGTATTTGCTGTTGTGACCCCAGGAAAAAGGTGCTGGCTGTCCACCCTCTCCAAGCCCCTCATAATCTTGTGTACCACAATTAAGTCATCTCTTGTCCTTCAGCGCTACAAAGAGGAAAGCACTGGCTCTGTCAACCTTGTAAAAGAATGTATTGAATTATTGATGCACTGAGTTTTTAATTTAAATTTGGACATGCAGCCCAGTAACAGACCCTTCCGGCCCATGCGCCTGTGTGCTGCCCAAATACCCCAATTGACCTACAGCATTTTGAAGCGTGGGCAAAAATCGGAGCACCCAGAGAAAGCCCACAAAGACACGGAGAGAACATACAAACTTCTTACAGACAGCGCCAGATTCAAACTGTGCGTGAAACACAGAAGTCTGCAGATGCTCTGATTGTAGTAAAAACACAGAAATACTGAAGGATCTTGGTAGGTCCAAAGGAGACAAAGATCTATTGTTGACATTTCTGGCCTGAGGCCTTCTTCAAGGAATCCACAGAATGAGCAAACGACAGTAATAACTTTGCATGAACCGTTACGCTAACCGTGCCGCAGTGAAAGATGTGTCATTTGTCATGACTGGAGATAATATGACATTTTTGAAACTAAAACACCTACACCTTCTACGTGACTGGGCTCTGCAAATGAACCCCAGACCCATTTGTCCATCCCTGCTCCAGCTAGAGACAAGGCTCCCGCCTCCATCCCATCGGATTGTCCTATGGCGCATGACATTAGTACGAGCTGAGAATGGAGCCGCTGGCCAGTGCTGAGTTCAAGCACTCCATTGCATGTATTTTGCTTACTATCCAATCGGCAGATGCCTAATTCTGGGCAATTCCAATTCCCAGTGAGTTGATGTGAAGCGTGTTGAGCAAGTCCTTGATGAGCCTGCATATGCAATGGATGTTGGAAAAGAGATACAGGAATATCAGAGCCAGAGCCACCAGGCTGAGAAACAGCTTCTGAACAACTGAATGAACTACTTGTACAATCCATCCAAAACTCTACTATTTATTCAACCGTATTTATTTATTTTTATACATGAATGTACATACTGCATATGTCTCATTTGTATGTGTGTTATGCTCACGTTTTTGCACTGAGGACCGGAAAACGCTACTTCATCAGGTTGTACTTGCACAATCGATGATAGTAAATGGGCTTGAACATCCTCAACCTCCTCCAGGTCAGAAGTCAACACCTATCACCTTGTGTGTTGTCAATGTCAACTCTTCCAATCTTCCCATCTCCTGTCTTGCCCACCCTTCCTGCACTCTGGCTGTGTCAATTCCAGTGGGCCCTGGATCATCTGTGGCAGGCTCTGGAGAGGCTGAGAGAGCTCAGCTCTACTGTGAGAACCCCCAGTGAACAACAGGAGGTGGAAACCTGTTGGAGGACTGTCCAACAAGGAACACTCCGGAGAACCTATCAAAATGGCCTGCCTCAACTGTCAGGGGAAGGGTTGGCTGATTCATACAATCTCAGCATGAAGGAAGCCTTTTGGCGCATCCCTGTGCCAACTAGCCTTCTCTTGCCACAACATGCCCTAGTTTCATCTCCCCAAATGTTAGCTGACCAGGGAAATCATCCGTTGATCTCATGATAATCTAGGTGTCTTCTACAAAGGCCACTCAGTTCAAAGTTCAGATTTATTGGCAGAATAAATAATAACATCATCCTTGTGAACCTCTTCTGAACCCTCTCTAAAGTCAGCACATCCTTCCTTAAATGAGGAGCCCAAAACTGCTCCCAATACTCCATGAGGGGTTACCAGTGCCTTATAAAGCATTAACATCACATGTATATATTTTTGAATACTTTATTTAAATTTTTTGAAAATACAATACAAAAGAAAACCCCCCACCACCCCCCATCCCGCATAACCCACCCTCCTCCTACCCCAAAAATCACCAAAAGAAGAAAGGAAAAAACATGAGATTTAAAACATCAAAAACACAATAAACCGCCATGGATCATATCAACACCACCATGACGAGCTCCAGGGAACTCAACACTTTAAACCCAGATAGTCCAAATAAGGGCTCCATACTTTCAGAAAAAAAGGTAATTATCACGTAAATTGTACGGGTTTTTTTCTGAAGGAATACATGACCTCAATTCCAGATGCCATTTCTGTAACTCCAGATCAATCTCATTTTTCAATTTTCTTGCCACAGCCATTGCCGACCTTAAAAACACAATTTGATACTTAGTCAATCTCAAAGTCAAACTCAGCATTTTAACATTACCTAATAAAAATAACATTGTATCCATTGGTAATTGAATCATTTAAACTTTCTCTAAAAATTCCTTAAGTTGTATCCAAAAAAAATGTAACCTTATCACATAACCAAGTTGAATGTAAAAAAGAACCTACTTCTTTACAACATCTAAAGAACTTAAATTATATTTCTTTAATTTCTGAACAGTTAAATATAATTGATGTATAAAATTATAATAAACTAATCTATGTCGAACATTAATAATCTTCATCCTACTATTCTTATAATAGCTCTCTGATCATCTTGATCTCTATTACTATCGCTAAATCGTTTTCCCATTTCAGTCTCAATTTGTGAATATCCAATTTAGGCATATTACTTTGTAATAATTTATACATTTCAGAAATAATCTTTTTTGTACCACCTTCTGTAAGAAAACATTTCAAAGTTTGATTGGAAATCTTAAAAAAGGTCCAAAATTATCCAATAATAAAGCCTTAATTTGATAATAACAAAAAATGTATTTGGAATTTCATATTTTTCTTTCATTCTTGGAAAAGAAATGAAATAACCAGCTTCATAACTATCTCCAACAGTTTTAATCCCTTTCTGATTCCATATTTTCAAAGACTGATTATTAAAAGTAAAAGGAAAAAAATTATTCTGTTCGACGTGTTTTTGCTAAAATTTTCACCTGTGTAACCTACCTCATCATTTATTCTATTCCATAATTCAATTAAATGCCTCAAAACAGGTAGGTTATTATTAATAATTAACAAATTGTTATTCCATTTATAAATAAATTGTGCCCTACTCTTCTCATCAATATTAGATAACCCAGTATTGGCCCTTATTAATGAATTATCCAAATCAAACATTCTATTAATAAACATCAATTGTGCTGCTTTCTAATAATTTTGAATATTGGGAGTTGTAAACCTCCCAGTTCATACTTCCAAGTCAATTTTTATAAAGATACCCTAACCATTAACCTTTCCCAAAAATTTACAAATTATAGAATTTAAATCTTTTTTTTAAATTTGAGGCTCTTTACAAGGAATAGATTGAAAAAGATACTGAATTCTAGGAAAAATATTCATCTTAATACAATTAACTCAATCTATCAATGTTATAGGCAAGTTTTTCCATCTACTTAAATCATCTTTAATTTTATGAAATGGAGGTAAATAATTTAATTTATATAAATGATCTAAATCATTATCAATTTTAATACCTAAATATTTAATTTGATCTGACCATTTAAATTGAGCAATTTTTGTACATTGAGTATTATCACCAACAATTAATGGCATAATTTCAATTTTATCCCAATTTATTTTATAACCTGATATTTGTCCATATTGTTTCAATCTCTCATATAATGACTTTAAGGAATTTTGTGGTTCTGTTAAATAAATTAAAACATGATCAGAAAACAAATTAATGGGCGAGGGGTGTGAAATGATGGCATAGGGAGAAGATGTGGAGAGACATCTCCCCCTGGCACAACTATTAAAAACCCATTTTTTAAGTTTTAAAACTTTTTCAGAAAGTATTGAACATATTGCTGAAATATCCTAAAAGTAACTATGAGGAGAACAAAAGCACAAACAGCTAAAAAAAAAAGAGTGATTCCTAAACAGCTATCAAGCACAGAAGAATTTGAGCCTATCTTTGAAGTGGAGCCTCTGGAGTTGATCCACAGTGCCAGTCCTCCATAAGATTCATTCTACACTGGCGCCAACTTCACACAGTGCTGTGGAAGATGGTGCCAGCATCTGACATCATCCTACTCCGGACCATGAGGAATAACCACCTCTCTCGGCCCAGTGATCTGTACCTGCAGTCGGGCTGAAATGCTCTCAGCATCAATGGAGGAAGAGGAAGGAGACATGGGAAGACTGGAAGAAGATCAAGATATGGAGGAGGAAGAAACTGTCAAAAACAAGGATAGGCCCATAGTTAAACAGGCTTTAAAATTTAAATCTGACCCTCGCTATTCAGATCCAACTTCACAAATTGATATATTTAAAAAGATTGAAAATTTGGCAATTCAGATGGGTTAAGGTTTTTCATCTGTGAAGGAACAGCTTGCTAACGTGAAGAGGAAAATATCTTCTATTAAGTTGGATGTGGCAAAGTGTCTTAAAATGGTGGATAAAGTGCAAGATAAATTTAAGAAGATCAAAGAGGATTTTCATGATTGTAAGGATGATGTGGAACAATGTAAAGAAACGATGGGTCAGATGAAGGATTCATTTACTGGTTGGGAAATTAAGAGAAGTGATTTGTTGAAGAAAGTCGAGGGAATAATGTAAAAATTGTTGGTCTCCCGGAAGATTTTGAAGGTCTGAACCCAGTTCAATTTTTTCAGAAGTGGATTCCTGACGTTTTGGGGGAAGAATATTTTCTGAATGGTCTGGAAATGGAAAGAGCTCATGGAGCTAGAAGAAGGAAACCTCTTCCTGGTCAAGCTCCATGTTCAATCCTGATTAGATGTTTACACTATCAAGATAGAAAACTGATCTTGTGTTGCTGTTCAGAATGCGAGAAGTAATCAAAAATAAGTCTTTTTTTTTAATGCTGATTTGAGTCAAGCTGTAATTAAATGTCATAAAGAATTTAATTTTGTGGAAGAAAGGATGTAAATTTGCTTTCCGTTATCCTGCTATACCTAAAGTTTTTTTTTGGACACTTTCAATCTCAGTTTTTTAGTGATGAAGCTGAAGCTCTTACATTTGCTAATTCTCTACTGGATAATAAACAGGTGGAAAATCAAGAAAGGTATTTTCAACATCCTGTTCTAGTTCCAAAGAGGAAGAATGGAAGGTGAGAGAAGGAATCTCAGCAATTGATTGATATTGATATTTATGATGATCAAGTTGATAGAGATTTGGAGGAAGAATATCATACTTGAAATGATTTGTTCATTATAATTTTTTGTGGGGGAGGTGGTTTGGCTACTGATCCAAAGTCATTGGCCACTTTGTGGCACTGGTCACTCCTGTATAATTTAGGGGGGTAATACTGTAGTACAGTATTTTCTTTTGTTTGGGTTTGTTTTATATATGGGATTTCTTTATTTTTATCTTTGAGGAGATCCTTTGGTCCTTTTTGTGTGGTTGCCATGGGGAGGTGCTTCACCATGTGTGGTGAGGAGGTTATTGAAACGTTTTGTAATGATGGCTAATTTAAATGTTGCTATTTCTAATGTTAACGGGCTTAATAATCTGATTAAGAGAAAAAGAGTGTTGGCGTACATTAAACAAATCAAAGGTTAATGTTGCTTTTTTGCAAGAGACACATTTGACTGAGAAGAAACATCAGAAATTAAAAAGAGATTGAGTTGGATAAGTTATAGCATCTTGTTTAATTCAATTAATAAAAAGTTATCTTTTAAATTGGAATCAGTTATTGAGTCAGTTGGTAGACTTTTGATTGTTAATTGTAAAAAAAATTCTGACTGCTAGACTTTAATGAATATTTACATTCCTAATGTAGATGATGAGAAATTTATGTTGGTTTCTTTTCTTAATTTAAATCAGGCATATGAAAAGATTATGGTAGAAGATGATTTTAATTGTTGTTTGGATCTATTATTAGACAAATCTCCAAAATCAATAGTTAGGACTAAAATGGCTAAACAATTGATGGCGTTAATGAAAGATATGAATTTAGTGGATTTATGGACAAGGTTAAATCTTAAAGAGAAAGATTTTTCATTTTATTCATTTCAACATGATTCTTATTCTAGAATAGATTTATTTTTTTAGTATCGGCACAATAGCAAGGCCGGGTATTGAAGGCTGAATATAAGAGTAGAATTTTGTCTGATCATTCTTTGTTATTAATAATGTGTACTGGTTCAGAGAGAATTGATAATGTTTGTCATTGGAGATTTAATTCTTTGCTGTTGACTTGTTCATCATCAATATCAATTTCAGTTAGTTCATGACATTCCACCTTCTGGAACCATTTTTTCTCTTGAGCTGAATTAATTTGTTGGAAAAACTGATCTTGACTCCCCTTCTGTTTATTGTCAGGCAATGAATTAGCAACTAAAAGAGCATCACCTTCCTCAGGAAAAAAATGTGATTGAAATTCTTGATAAAAAAATCTTGAGTGTAGCATGGTATCTAAAAGCAAATTTATAACTCTTTTTCCATAACACAGCCTTGGCAGGGTTAAATTCCCTACAACATTTAATAATAGTTCAACTCAGATCTGCATAAAAAAAACTACTCTGTTATATCCAACCAATGAAGGGGTCTGATGTTTTCTCACATTCTGTTCACTGCAACTCTCAAAATCACCTCCTTATCTTGGTATCATAGACACCTAATTAGAATGGAGCGTGGTGGCTGACCCGGAAAAGGCTTCCTCCTAATTGCTCTATGGGCTCTATCCAACTCCAACCCATTCAGAAAATATTCAATTCCCAAAACTTCAGGAATCCATGTCTGAGAAAACATTACCAGATCCGAACTTTCAAAATCTTCAGGCAAACCCACAATTTTCACATTATTTCTGCAACTTTGATTTTTCAAAACGTCAATTTTTTTTCAACAAATCATTTCTCTGAACTTACCAAGCAGTAAAAGAATCCTCGAGTTTGCCAACATCATCAGGACAATCTTGAAAATAGTCAATTTTCTGAAACTTAATCTGCATTGTATCCACCATCTTCGCACATTTGAAACATCAGTCTTAACGGTAAGCATCTCTTCTTTCATACTACTGAATCTTGTTTCAAACTGATCTTTAATAGGCATAAAGCCCTGACTCATTTGGGTTAATAATGTTTGAATCTGTTTAGATAATGTATCTAACTGGCTTGATGGATCCATATAATAAGGAGTCGCAGAAACTCCAGCTTTACCTTCAGCCACATAGTGAGATGGGGCCTACCCTGATGTAGCACTGTCTCCTCCATTACTGGTTGTGATGCATGGCTGCAGCAGCAAGCAGGCACAGAACTCGAGGAAGACTGTACAACAGGCTTTATTTTTTTAAATTTTTTTTATTTTTCACACTATAAACCATATTGACCAAGATACATACAGACATTTTTCTTCTTAAATATATACAGTGTCGTTTTCTCCCCCTTTTCCCCCTCCCTTCCCTCCCTCCCTCACTCCCTTTCCCATTTATTTAAAGTTCAAACTATAAGATACATTAAACCCATTAAACAATGTTGTCACTTAATAAAAATAAACAAGAAATTTTACTGAGTCAGTTCTTTTCATTATCTTCTCCTTCTGTCATTTTAGGTGGTGGAAGTCCATGGTAGGATTACTCTATTGTGTTTCATGTATGGCTCCCATATTTGTTCGAATATTGTAATATTATTTCTTAAATTATATGTTATTTTTTCTAATGGAATACATTTATTCATTTCTATGTACCATTGTTGTATTCTCAAGTTGTCTTCTAATTTCCAGGTTGACATAATACATTTTTTTGCTACAGCTAGGGCTATCATAACAAATCTTTTTTGTGCTCCATCCAAATCGAGTCCAAATTCTTTGTTTCTTATATTACTTAGGAGGAAGATCTCTGGGTTTTTTGGTATATTGCTTTTTCTGATTTTATTTAATATCTGGTTTAGATCTTCCCAAAATTTTTTCACTTTCTCACATGTCCAAATTGCATAAATTGTTGCTCCCGTTACCTTTTTACAGCGAAAACATCTGTCTGATACTGTTGGGTCCCATTTATTTAACTTTTGAGGTGTGATGTATAGCCTGTGTATCCAGTTATATTGTATCATACGTAACCTCGTGTTTATTGTATTTCTCATAGTTCCGGAGCATAGCTTCTCCCATGTTTCATTCTTTATCTTTATGTTTAGATCTTGTTCCCGGTAACCTCAGACTGTTTCCCAATTTGTCCTTCAAGTACGTTTTCAGTTGGTAGTATGCAAACATTGTATCGTGAGTTATATTATATTTATCCTTCATTTGTTCAAAGGATAATAATTTATTTCCCGAAAAACAATTTTCTATTCTTTTGATTCCTTTTCTCTCCCATTCTCTAAAGGAAAGGTTATCTATTGTAAAAAGGATTAGCTGATTTTACGTCAATATTAGTTTTGGTAGATGGTAATTTGTTTTATTCCTTTCTACATGAATCTTCTTCCAAATGTTGAGCAGATGATGCAATACCAGTGAATTCCTACGTTGTACCAATTTTTCATCCCATTTATATAGTATATGTTCAGGTATCTTCTCCCCTATTTTATCTAGTTCTAATCTGGTCCAATCTGGTTTTTCCCTTGTTTGATAAAAATCTGATAGGTATCTTAATTGTGTGGTTCTATAATAATTTTTAAAGTTTGGTAGTTGTAAGCCTCCTTGTTTGTACCATTCTGTTAATTTATCTAGTGCTATCCTCGGTTTCCCCCCTTTCCATAAAAATTTCCTTATTATTTTCTTTAACTCCTTGAAGAATTTCTCTGTTAGGCGTATTGGTAATGACTGAAATAGGTATTGTATCCTTGGGAAAATGTTCATTTTAATACAGTTTATCCTTCCTATCAGTGTTAGTGGTAAGTCTTTCCAATGCTCTAAGTCGTCTTGTAATTTTTTCATTAATGGATGGTAATTGAGTTTATATAGATGGCCGAGGTTTTTATTTATTTGTATACCTAGGTATCGCATTGCTTGTGTTTGCCAAGTAAATGGCGATTCTTTCTTAAACTTTGAGAAATCTGCATTATTCATTGGCATTGCTTCACTTTTATTTGCGTTGATCTTGTACCACGACACTTCTCCATATTCCTTCAATTTGATATGTAGTTCCTTTATTGATATTTCTAGTTCTGCAAAGTATATTATAACCTCATCTGCAAATAGACTGATTTTATATTCCTTGTCTTTTATTTTTATCCCTTTTATTTTATTTTCTGTTCTTATCAGCTCTGCTAGTGGTTCTATAGCTGCGCAAAAAGTGAGGGAGATAGTGGACATCCCTGCCTTGTTGATCTGCTTAAGTTAAATTGTTTTGATATATATCCATTTACTGTCACTTTCGCCAATGGCCCCTAATATAATGCTTTAATCCAATTAATATATTTCTCTGGTAAGCTGAATTTTTTTAGTACTTTGAATAAATAATTCCATTCTACTCTGTCAAAGGCCTTCTCTGCGTCTAAAGCAACCGCTACTGTTGGAGTTTTATTTCCTTCTACTGCATGAATAAAGTTAATAAATTTACAGATATTGTCTGTTGTTCGTCTTTTTTTAATAAATCCAGTTTGGTCTAGATTTACTATTTTTGGTACATAGTCGGCTAATCTGTTTGCTAATAGTTTAGCTATTATCTTATAATCTGTGTTAAGTAAAGATATTGGTCTATATGACGCTGGTGCAAGTGGATCTTTCCCTGTCTTTGGTATTACTGTAATTATTGCTGTTTTGCATGAATCTGGTATGCTTTGTGTTATATCAATCTGGTTGATTACTTCCAGAAGGGGAGGAATTAATAAGTCTTTAAATGTTTTATAGAATTCTATTGGGAATCCATCCTCTCCTGGTGTTTTATTGTTTGGTAGTTTTTTTATTATCTCCTGTAATTCTTCTATTTCAAATGGTTTTATTAATTTATCTTGCTCCTCTGTTTGTAATTTCAGTAGTTCAATTTTAGTTAGAAATTCATCTATTTTATCTTCTTTCCCTTCGTTTTCAGTTTGATATAGTTGCTCGTAGAATTCCCTGAAGTTTTCATTGATCTCCGTTGGATTATATGTAATTTGCTTGTCCTTTTTCCTTAATGCCAATACCATTCTTTTAGTTTGTTCTGTCTTAAGCTGCCACGCTAGAATTTTGTGCGTTTTTTTCTCCTAGTTCATAATATTTCTGTTTTGTCTTCATTACGTTCTTCTCCACCTTATACATTTGTAGTGTTTCATATTTTATTTTTTATCTGCCAATTCTCTTCTTTTAGTTCTATCTTCCTTTATTGCTAATTCTTTTTCTACATTTGTTATTTCCCTTTCCAACTGTTCTGTTTCCCGATTGTAGTCCTTCTTCATCTTAGTTACATAACTTATTATTTGCCCTCTGATGAACACTTTCATTGCGTCCCATAGTATAAACTTATCTTCCACTGATTCCGTATTTATTTCAAAGTACATTTTAATTTGTCTTTCAATGAATTCTCTAAAATCCTGTCTTTTAAGTAGCATGGAGTTTAATCTCCATCTATACATTCTTGGTGGGATGTCCTCTAGCTCTATTGCCAATAATAGGGGTGAGTGGTCTGATAATAGTCTAGCTTTATATTCCGTTTTCCTAACTCTCCCTTGAATGTGGGCTGATAACAAGAATAGGTCTATCCTTGAATATGTTTTATGTCTGCCCGAATAATATGAATATTCTTTTTCCTTTGGGTGTTGTTTCCTCCATATATCCAGAAGTTGCATTTCTTGCATCGATTTAATTATAAATTTGGTTACTTTGTTCTTTCTGTTCATTTTTTTTCCAGTTTTATCCATGTTTGAATCCAAATTAAGGTTAAAATCCCCTCCTATTTGTATGTTCCCTTGTGTGTCTGCTATCTTCAAAAAGATATCATGCATAAATTTTTGATCTTCTTCATTAGGTCAATATACATTGAGTAAATTCCAAAATTCTGAATATATCTGACATTTTATCATTACAATCTCCCTGCTGGATCTATTATTTCCTCTTCTATTTTGATTGGTACATTTTTATTGATTAATATAGCTACTCCTCTGGCTTTTGAATTATATGATGCTGCTGTTACATGTCCTATCCAATCTCTCTTTAATTTCTTGTGCTCCACTTCAGTTAGATATGTTTCTTGTACGAATGCTATATCAATTTTTTCTTTTTTCAGTAAATTTAACAGTTTCTTCCTTTTGATTTGGTTATGTATTCCATTAATATTTAAAGTCATATAGTTCAACATAGCCATTTCATACTTTGTTTATCTTTCCTTTCCGTTTCCTCATCACCACCTTCCCTTCTTATCCATTTCTGCTTTCTTTTTTTTGAACACATTATAAGACAACATTTCTAAAACATAAAATATTTCCACTATTCTCATATCTAAAATTCCTTTAACCCCAATAGTCCCTCCCCTTCCTGAGTTGCCCTTTGTCCCTTGTCGGGCAACCACATCTCCCCTCTCCATTTGGATTTGCGAATTCACACGCAAGTGTCAACTGATTTCGCAGTGACTGTAATTCTTCCCCACCCAGCCCCCCACAGAAAAGATTTTAATCTTCATATATAACAAAGGTCACTCTCTTAATTCCCTCCTTACTTCCTTTCTTCACCTTCTTAGATACATATACACATATACATACATATATATATATATATATGTATATACCTACATACACACATACATATAGTTTGTTGTCATTTTTGTTCTTGTTACATCTCTTCATCTCTCTGTCTGTTTTGTAGTTGTTCTGCAAATTTTCGTGCTTCTTCCGGATTCGAGAATAGTCTGTTTTGCTGCCCCGGAATAACAATTTTAAGTACTGCTGGGTATTTTAACATAAATTTATAACCTTTTTTCCATAAGGTCGTTTTTGCTGCATTAAACTCCTTCCTCTTCTTCAGGAGTTCAAAACTTATATCTGGATAGAAAAAATTTTTTGACCCTTGTATTCCAGTGGTTTTTTGTCTTCTCTTATTTTCTTCATTGCCTTCTCCAATATATTTTCTCTTGTTGTATATCTTAGGAATTTTACTAGAATGGATCTTGGTTTTTGTTGTGGTTGTGGTTTAGGGGCTAATGTTCTGTGCGCCCTTTCTATTTCAATTTCTTCCTGTAATTCTGGTCTTCCTAGGACCCTGGGGATCCATTCTTTTATAAATACTTTCATATTTTTGCCTTCTTCATCTTCCTTAATGCCCACTATCTTTATATTGTTTCTTCTATTATAATTTTGCATTATATCTATCTTCTGAGCTAACAGCTCTTGTGTCTCTTTAACTTTTTTATCATATTCTTCTAATTTCTTTTTTAAGTCATCTACTTCCATTTCTATGGCTGTTTCTCATTCTTCCACCTTGTCTACTCTTTTTCCTATATCTGTCATGATCATCTATAATCTATTCACTTTTTCTTCTGTACTTTTTATTCTTCTTTTTATTTCACTGAATTCTTGTGACTGCCATTCTTTTACTGTTTCCATATATTCTTTAAAAAAAATATATCCATGTACTTGCCCTTCCCTTCATCTTCCATTTCTCTGTGTTCTTCCTCTTCTTCTTCTGAGTCCACTCCAGGATCTGTGTCCTTTACCTCTGTCTCTTCTGGTTTTTTTGTTGGGTTGTTTGTTTTATTTTGTTGGGTATTTTTGGTCTTCTTATTTTTATTAGAAGTGTCTTGGTGTTGGTCTTCTTCCTCTGGGTTGGTCATCTGTTGTTTCTTTCATTTCTTATTTTTACTCTCTTCTTTCTTGCTCTCGTTATTTTGTGTTTTCCTCTTGCTGTTGTGTTGTAGTTGTCTGTTTCAGCTGTGGAGATCTACTCCTCAGCTGGTCCCCCCTCCCGTCAGTGTTATTTTTGTCTTGCGGTTGCGCACTTTTGTTTGGTTCCGTGAGCCATTTTTGTAGTCCCGAGTTCGGGGCTTCGACTGACCTCAGGGAGCGGGGTTCTCTCTCCAGGCGGGCCTCCTCGTACAGGTAAGGCCTTCACCTTCTTCTTCCGACGTCTTTCCTTCTTCTTTTCTTCCCGTTGTTTTTGGCTTTTCTTTCTTCGCTGCCATTTTCTCCACACCTTTACTTTCACTTTGTTTTGGTTTTTATGTTTGTGCCTTTGCTTTTTCTCTATCTTTTTTTTACTTTTCTGGAGAGGGCTGGAGTTCCCGACCGGCCACTACATCACGTGACTCCTCCACAACAGGCTTTATTTGACGTAAACCTCCACAGAGCCAGCTTTGAGATTGTACTGCTGTAAGCTCTGAGAGTGACTTTGAAGGGCCGGCTCAGGCTTCTATCCTGGAGGGTGATTGGCAGCCGACCGGGTGGGGCTTGGTCCATTCAGGTCAGGTGATTGACAGCCGGCCACGTGTTGTCTTGTCCCCGTGCTCTTCTGCAGGTACAGTGGTTGCCCCCTGCAGTAGGCCAGTGGTGTATCACCACACTGGTATCCTTCAGTCCCGCCATTTTCTTCTGCTTCCTCCTCAGTCGATGTAGGCACTTGCTCGGCCCGTCTGCAGGGTCTAGGTCTCCCAGCACTATCTTCCTCGGTTCCCCAGGGACGTGGTGCTGGTGTTACCCAAATCTTTGACTGGGCTTGATGAGTCGATTGGAGGAGGAGGAAGCAAGTCTCCAGGATCCATTTCCAAGGTAGGCCTTAATTCCTCTGTACTTGTTGCTTGAAATTCATTTTTTTCACTCTCTGTGCCTTAGTTTTTACTTATAATTGCTGTTATCACTCGTTTTAAAAAGTTTTAATACTATTGTTTAATTTTTAAAAATTAAATTGGGTTTTAAATAATTCTGTCAGGAGAGGTGTCTTCCTCACGTCTCCCACCTACACCGTCACGCCACGCACCCCAATGTCACATCCCTGCTCCTATATTCCATTCCTCTTGAAATGAACGCCAGCGTTGCATTTGCCTTCTTCACCACCGACTCAGCCTGCACATTTACCTTCAGGCCATCCTGCACGAGGACCCCCAGATCCCTTTGCATCTGGGTATTTTCTTTTTTTTTTAAATTTTTTTATTTTTCACACCATAAATCACATTAGCCATGATATACACTATTTCTTTTTCACACATATACAGTGACTTTTTCTCCCCCCCCCCCGCCTTTCCTCCCAAACCACCCCCCCACCCCCCCCTCTCATCCATTTTAGGTATACAATCTAGGTTGCATTAAGCCAGTCAGACAATGTTGTCATTCAACAAAATTACACCAGAAATTCTACTGAGTCCATTCTTTTCTTTCCTTCTCCTTCCATCAACTTAGGTAATGTTTGTCCACGGTAGGTTTTCGCTATTGTATTTAATGTAAGGCTCCTATACTTGTTCGAATATTTCAATATTATTTCTTAACCTATATGTTATTTTTTCTAATGGAATACATTTATTCATTTAAATTTAGTAGTTTCTTCCTTTTTAATTTGGTTATGTATTCCATTAATATTTAAAGACATATAGTTCAGCGTAGCCCTTTTATATTTTGTTTATCTTCTCTTTCCGTTTTTCCATCATTACCTTTCCTCCTTTTCCATTTCTGTTTTCTTATTTTCAACTCTTTATAAGACAACATTTCTACAACATCCAACATTTTCCTTATTCTCCTATTTCTATCTTATTTATCCCCAATCTCCCCTTCACCTCCTGAGTTGTCCTTTATCCCTTGTCGGACAACCACATCTCCCCTTTCCATTTGGATTTGCGAATCCACTCGCAAGTGTCAACTGATTTTGCAGTGACCGCTATTTCCCCCCACCCCGCCTCCCCCAGAAAAGATTTCACTTTTCATATGTCACAAAGGTCACTCTTTTAATTCCCTCCTTATTCTCTCTATTCCATTACCTTCCCTTATTAATTCTTGTCTATACTATCTATATTTTCCTCTAAGTACAGATACATTCATGTATGCTCATTGTCTCTATTCACTCTTATACCTCTTTACCCGCATACATATCAATCGTGATCATTTTTACTCTCATTACCTGTCTTCATCCCTCAGTCTATTTTTGTCTTTACCCACATACATATCAATCGTGATCATTTTAACTCTCATTACCCGTCTTCCTCCCTCAGTCTATTTTTGTAATTGTTCTGCAAATTTTCGTGCTTCTTCTGGATCCGAGAATAGTCTGTTTTGTTGTCCTGGAATAAATATTTTCAATACCGCTGGATGCTTTAGTATAAATTTATACCCTTTCTTCCATAAAATCGCCTTTGCTGTATTGAACTCTTTTCTCTTCTTTAGGAGTTCAAAACTTATATCTGGATAAATGAAGATTTTTTGCCCTTTATACTCCAGTGGTTGGATCTGGGTATTTTCAATTCTCTCCCCATTTTTAAACCATCAGGAATCTCTAAAAACGGTGCTCCAAATGTTGCGTTCCTGACTGGTGGATGGTGAGGAAGGTGCTCAAAGGTTGCAGCAGGGATATGGACCTGGTGGAAAAAAGGCATTAAATGCCATCTGGATAAACATGAGTTGCTGCATGTTGGGAGATCCAATGTAAGGGGGCAAGTGTACAGTAAATGGCAGGGTCCTTAAGAGCACACTGATGTACAGAGGTGCAGATTTCCCTGAAAATGTCGACACAAGTGGTAAAGACTTGCCATTGTTAGTTGGAGCATGGAGCACTGTGGTGATATGGATATACTATTCTATGTATAAGTGGCTGGTCCTGCCCACTGATGACGATCCCCTGTAACCCCAGCCCCCATGACCTGGCCCTAAAGGTCCCCTTCCATTCATTTGAGCTCAGAGAGTTGGGCCAGCTAATGTATATTAAACGTTATCGTTCCTTTGGAGTCATTGATAGTGTGTATCAGGTACAAATAACAGAAAGTCATAGAACCAAGTGTAAAACATGAAAGTTTGCAGATGCCATGATTAAAGTAAAAACACACTGATGCTGGAGAAACTCAGAGAGTAACACAACGCACTATATATGCCAAAGATAAAGATGCATAACCACCATTTCGGGCTTGAGCCCTTCATCAAGGTGTGAGCAAAATTTAGGCAGGCACCTAAACAAAATGGTGGGGGGGGGGGAAGGAGGGGCAGGGAGAAGAGCACCGTCCCACAGGTAGGAGATAATGGATGAGGGAGGGAGGGCATGATAGAGATAGGGGAGGAGGGATGGCTCTGTGAATGGAGGGGGAGGGGTGGAGAGCTGGAGGAAAGAAGACGGAGAGATGGGGAGGGAGAACGAGGAGCAGGCCAGCAGAAACCGGACACGTTGATGTTGGCACCATGCGGTTGGAGAGTGCACAGACAAAGTATTGTTGCTCCTCCAATTTATGGGTGATCTTAGTTTGACCATGCGAGGCCACAGACAGACATGTCCGAGTGAGAGTGGGGCGCACAATTAAAATGGTTTGCCCCAGGAGATCCCTGTCACTGATGCAGACATGGTCAAGGATGGAACTTCAGTGAGGCCACACTTGGAGTCTTGTGGGCAGTCTAGTCCCCTTGTCACAGGAGAGTGGTGAAGAGGTTCGCCAGGATGTCTCCTGCAACAGCAAGAGGTTGAACAGACGTGGGCTGTTTTCTCTGAAACACCGGAGGCAGAGGGGAGAGCAAAAGGAAGGATATAAAGCTAGGGTAGATTGAGTCTTTTGCCCAGAGTGGAATTCTAGAGGGCAAAAGTTAAAGGTGAGAGGTGGAGAGTTTAAAGGAGTTTTTTTTTAAAGAGTAATGGATGACTGGAACGTGCTGTCAAGGAAGGTGTCGAAAGTTCAGATTTATTGTCAGAGTTACGTGACATCACATACATCCCTGAGATTCCTTTTCCTGCGGGCATGGCAGAATTACCACTAATTGGCAGTGCAAAAATAAACTGTACTCAAGTACAGATGTAAATGCATAATTAAAATAAACAAACTGGCTGTGCAATACAGACAGAAAAAAATCGATAAGAGTCCTTAAGTGAGTCCCTGATTGAGTTTGTGGTTGAGGAGTCTGACGGTGGATGGGGAGCAGCTGTTCCTGAACCTGTTGGGGTGAATCTTGTGGCACCGACACCTCTTTCCTGATGGCAGCAGCGAGAACAGAGCAGGTGCTGGGTGGTGTGGGTCCTTGGTGATTGCTGCTGCTCTCTGATGGCAGTGTTCCCTGTAGATGTTTGCAGGCCATTTCAACAGAGACATTGACAGGCAAGGAATGGAGTGAAGTAGTTCAGCCATTCTCATCTTTTCTTTTGGCTATGGCCCCCTTAGGACCCCGCTCAAAGTTTATGGGTCCCCTTCCCTATGAAGCAGTGAAGCTTGGTTTCTTCCATACTTTTCTCCTACCGACCATGTAATTTAAAAAATTTTAGACATACAGCATGGTTACCGGCCATTTCAGCCCAAAAGTCCATGTCACCCAATTTACACCCCATTAACCTTCACCCCTATGGTGGGAGGAAACCAGAGCCCCTGGAGAAAACCCACACAGACTCGGGGAAAATGTACAAACTCCTTACAGACAGTGCAGGACTCGAACCCTGGCCTGGACCCAATCACTGGCACTGTAAAGGCGTTGTACTAACCCACAATGCCAACTGTGCCGCCCGCAAAAAATAATTTTGTGATCTTGGTTCATGCTGCTCTCCCCTCCTCCCCCTCCCAAAATGTGCTGTGGCCCCATTGAGAATGGCTCCAGGCAGATGAGATTATTTAGTTGGGGGTTCATGGTCACATCGTGATATACAGGACCTGCTGGTCCTGTCCATAGTCAAGGGCTCTCTGGGCTTGAATGAAAACAGGAGATCAGCTGACACAGAAACCATCAAACAGGGAACCAGTTCGCCTGGCAGGGAGGTGGCAGGGCGTCGTGGGGGATCTATAGGTGGGTGTAGGCAGCCTGTTACTGAGCTCAGCAGCTCGATTGCCAGAGGGTTTGGTACATCGAACTTCTACAAGATGACTGTGGAAAGTATGCTGCCTGGCTGCATCGCAGCCTGATTCGGAACTTCCTGCTTCAAAAGGGCATCATTCATCCAGGTACCCAAGAAGATTAGTGTGAGCTTCCTCAACAAGTACCACCCAGTAGCACTACGTTCCACTGTGATGAAATGCTTTGAGAGGCTGGTCATGGCCAGAATTAACATGTACCTAAGCAAAGATCTGAACCCGCTGAAATTCATCTATCATCGCAATTGCTCCACAGTAGATGCAATATCACTGGCTCTCCACTCAGCTCTGGATCACCCTGAAAACAGAAATTCATACATGGCTGCTGTTCATCGGCGACAGCTTCAATACCATTATTCCCTCAGTGCAGTTCAAGAAACTACAAACTAGGCCTCTGTACCCTCCTCTGCAACATGATCTTTGACTTTCTCATTGGAAAACCATAGACAATACAAATTGGAAACAATGTCTCCTCCTACATGATTATCAACACAGGCGCACCCCAAGGATAAGTGCTTAACCCACTGCTCTACTCATACACTCATGTCTGTGTGGCCAGGCACAATTCAATTCCAATGCCATCTACAAGTTTCCTGATGACATCACGGTTGTCGGCAGAATCACAAATGGCAATGAGGAAGCATTCAGGAGGGAGATAGATCAGCTCATTGAGTGGTGTAAGGACAACAACCTTCCACTCAATGTCAGCATAACCAAGGAGAGGTTTGTGGACTTCAGAAGGAAGTCAGGGGAACATGACTCAGTTCTCGTCGAGGGCTCAGTAGTGGAGAGGGTCAAAAACTTCAAATTTCTGGGTGTCAACATCTTCGAGGATCTGTCCTGGAACCTCCATGTTGATGCAATCACAAAGGTGTTAGGTGTTTGAGGAGATTCGGTCTGTCGCCAAAGACTCTCATAAACCTCTACAGGTGTAACATGGAGAGCATTCTGGCTGGTTGCATCACTGTTCAGTATGGAGGCGCCAACTCTCAGGACAAGAATAAACTCCAGAGGGTTGTTAACTCAACCTGCAACATCACGGGCACCAGACTTCACTCCATCGAGGACATCGACAGGAGGTGGTGCCTTAAAAAAGCAGCCTCTATCCTCAGACCCCCACCGCCCAGGCCATGCCTTCTTTGCTCTGTTACCATTGGGGAAAAAGGTACAGGAGGCAAAAGACGAGCACTCAGCGGCACAAGGACAGCTTCTTCCCCTCTGCCATCAGATTCCTGGATAATCAATGAACTAAAGACACTGCCTCACTTTTCGTCCACTATTATTGTTATTATTATTTTATTTATTTTTGTATAGTAATGTTGTAAAACACTGAATTTCATGACTTGTTCATGACAATAAATCCTGATTCTGATTCTTCTGGATAATTCTGGCCACTCTCTGAATTAAAAAAAAAGCGTTGGTTGTAAGTTTCAAAAAGTGGATGATAATTTTGAGAGGAGTGAGGAATGTTGAGTGGGGGGTGTGGGGTGGGGAGTGGGATTCTGCTTCATGGAAGGCACAGTGCTAGAATTTGCAGACATTTAGAAGCAGGGAGGAGCAGGTGGGATGTTCAAGAGAGCACAGCCCACGTGGCCAAGGTGGGGGAGGAAGAGGCTGCACAGACTCCTGTTGGCCACCAGAGGGCAGTGAGGTTCCCCCACCCAGTGCTTTAATCTGGCCAGACCCGGAGGCTGTTCTGGCTCCAGGCTTGCAGTGGGCTGTGTGTTTGGACACTTGCAGGCACTTGGGATGGTTTCCCCCTACCTGGAGAATCTGGACGTTTGTCCATCAGATGCTCATTAAAGTCTCGTCTCATTTCCACAGATGTACTCCAGTTCCTTGAATTTCATTTATACATACAACACGGTGATGAGGTCTTTTGGCCCACGAGCCCATGCTGCTCACTCACACCCAATTGACCTATAGGGAGGAAACCAGAGCCCCGGGGAAAACCCATACAGAACGTGAAAACTCCTTAAAGACAGCGCGGGTTTCAAACTCGGGTCTCAATCGCTGGCGCTGTAAAGGTGTTGTACTAACCACTACGCCAACAGGCCACCTAGTGACCTATCGTGGACACACAGCATCTCTTCACTTGTCAGGAAGGTGCATCGGTGAGTGCTCTTCCTGAGAAGACTAAAGCAGGCAAGGCTACCTGTCACCATCATTCTACAGGAGCACAATCAAGAGTGACTTGGCCGACTGCATTAGAGTGTGGTATGGTTGGTGTAGGGAAATGGATCGGAGGTCAATCCACAGGTCCATAAGTGTAACAGAGAGGATCACTGGAGTCCCCATCGATGTGATCTAACAGGATGTTTGTCTGAAACCCTGGATAATTTCTACAGAGGTTGTGGTGGAAAGTGTGCTGACCGGCTGTATCACGGTCTGGTATGGGGGACACCAATACCCCTGAGTGGAAAGTCATCCAAAAGGTAGTGGACACAGCCCAGGACATCACAGGCAAAACCCTCTCCACTATCGAGAACCTCTATAGCACACATGTCAAACTCAGGCCCGCGGGCCAAATGTGGCCTGTGATATAATTATATTTGGCCCGCAAGATCATATCAAATATGTATTAGAGCTGGCCCGCTGGCCGCCGGGCCAGTGTAGAGCATGCACAGCTAATACTACAAATCCCAGAATGCTTTGCAAATGCATTGGCGCCGGCCCATCAGCCCGCTAATCGCCCCCACCTCCTCTCTTTACTTTCATTAGCATCTGCGACCTGTCGCCCAACTCACATGTAATAAACCCCTTACGAAAAATGGCCAAACGAAAGACAGAAAACAGGACCTTTCAAGACAGGTGGGAGGCAGACTATATGTTCATCATTTTAAAAGACAAACATGTTTGTCATTGAAGCAAGTTGTTATTTTTTTGACTTGTTGGCTTGTGAAAAAAAATACATTTAAAAGGAGCTTAAAGGCTATAGAGAAATATTATTTATTGAATATTTTATTTCTCATTTGTTAATGCTTCTTCTGGAAAGAGTTTAACCAAAACTATTATTAAACATTTATTTTAATAAGAAAAAGTTTAACATTACATATGTTGAAAGAAGAGAAAACATGCAGATGTTGTTGAAAATTTTCAATAAATATTTAGTTTGGCCCACGACTTAATCCAAGTTTTTAATTTTGGCCCTCTGAATTTGAGTTTGACACCCCTGCTCTACAGGGAACGCAGCCGTCAGAGACCAGTAGCAATCATGAAAGACCCACACCACATGCTCTGTTCTCGCTGCTGCCATCAGAAAAGAGGTATAGGTACCACAAGACTTGCACCACCAGGTTCAGGAAAAGCGGCTCCCCCTCCACCATCAGATGCCTCACCGACAAACTAAATCAGGGACTCATTTAAGGACTCTGAATTGTGCACTTTGTTGATTTTCTTTTTGTTCTCCCTACATTGCTGCAGTGAACTGGGATTGACTGGTAGGGTGTCATGCTGATGACTTGCCCCGCCTCCTACCTCCGCCCCCATCTGCTCACATATAACCCTGGTTTCCCACCTAAATCCAAACCCTTCTGAAGACTACTGTGACACCCCTACCCATAGTTATAAGCTGATAAAAACTTATATCCCTCCAATCGTGAGAGCTTTTATTCGCGCTACAATTTTATTGGCTTATTCCCTAGAAGATGGAAGCGCCACTCAAGCCAGGGGTGCTGCTGATAGACCCTCTGTCCCCCGACGCGGCTGAAGAGTTTACGTATTGACTAGACTGCTTCCAGGCCTACCTGAACGCAAGCAGAGACTTCTTCCACACCGATGAACTCAGGAGGTCTGCACTCGTTTCGAGGGTAGGAACAAAAGGGTATGCAGTCATCAGGGACTACACTACATATGATACTACCAATGAGGCGTTGAAGGCTCGGTACCTGAAGTCACAAAACAAGGTCCTAGTGAGGCACCGACTCGCTCTACGTCGCCAATAGCCAGGAGAGACCATTGATGACTACCTGCTGGATCTGTGGACACTTGCCAAGAGGTGCAGGTACAAAGCAGCTATGGGCCGTGTTTGTGAGGAAGAACAGATCTGAGACACCCTAGTCACAGGGCTCTGCTCGAGGTACATGAGGCAGTGACTGCTCGAGTCAAGTAAGAAGGACCATTTTGAACTGGCCAAATCAAAAGAACAGGCCAAGCTCGAGAATGACGACCTCGAAGCTAGCAAGCTCGCTCACCCCAGGTGACCCCTCCTAAGGACTAGCTGCTCCCGCTAACACCAGCCCTAACGGCTGCTGGTTCCTGTGCTAGGAAGTGCTTTGTCTGCGGCAAGAGCCAGCATCCTCGATCTCGCTGCCCGGCTAAAGACTCAGTGTGTTCCACCAGTGGCAAGAAAGGGCATTGTGCGAGGGAAAGCCCGGTGAAGTCTGCAGTCTGCACCGCTCCCAGATCTGATTCTAGCCCCAAACCATCTGCTCCGAATTCTCCTGAGCCCACTTGCTGCGCTACACACCAACAGAGGGTGGTGGTGAGGAAACAGCGCAAAATGGTTTGGCGGCCATCTTGCCGCAACCCAAATTCAAACTTGGTGCCATCATCAGGGGAGGAGGAAGGAGGGCGGCCATCTTGTTTCCCCATGAGGTCGACGCCATCTTACCCAGCAGGGCAACCCAGGATGATGGGGGCCACTTAAGTGAGGAGTATGGAGTCTCCAGGATCCTAGCCTTGATGGTCCTAGATCAGGACAGACCTCACCAACTCAGCAACTCCATAGTGACTATGAAGGTAAACGGACATTGCACTAAATGCCTCTTTCTTTGGCTTGGCTTCGCGGACGAAGATTTATGGAGGGGGTAAATGTCCACGTCAGCTGCAAGCTCGTTTGTGGCTGACAAGTCCGATGCGGGACAGGCAGACACGGTTGCAGCATTTGCAAGGGTTGGGGTTGGGTGTTGGGTTTTTCCTCCTTTTTCTTTTGTCAGTGAGGTGGGCTCTGCGGTCTTCTTCAAAGGAGGTTGCTGCCTGCCGAACTGTGAGGTGCCAAGATGCACGGTTTGAGGCGAGATCAGCCCACTGGCGGTGGTCAATGTGGCAGGCACCAAGAGATTTCTTTAGGCAGTCCTTGTACTTCTTCTTTGGTGCACCTCCGTCACGGTGGCCAGTGGAGAGCTCGCCATAGAACACGATCTAATCAACACTGAAAGCTTCATAGACTCACAGACTGTGCAAGAGCACAATCTAAAGATATAATCCTTCCAATTACTGCATATTCCTTGCGTCTCATTTGCTTTCTATGCATATTAAACATCAATGTACACCTGTATGTGCTCTGGTGTTGTTGGCTCTGGACTTCCCATGTTACCTTAAAAGCATGACCTAGGAGTATTCTGGTCCCCTCCCCACTGTAACAGTTCAGAACAGAGGGCCCCTAAAATCAGAACCCACATGCAGGCTCTCCACACTGAATATCGACCCCCCCCCCACCACCACCACCTCTCTTCACAAATCTGTCCTCAGACTGCAAACCTATTGCTACCAAGAGCAGGAGGTACAGCACAGCAGACTGAGATTTCATAAAGTCTGAGACACAACGTCTGCTCAACAAAGGAATCAGCAAAACTAGCACCGGCCCATGGAGAGCACAAGTGGTAGTGGTAAAAGGGGAAAACAAGTCCAGTCTAGTAATTGATTATTAGCCAAACTATTAATAGGTGCACACTCCTGGACGCATACCCCCTCCCTCGAATTTTGGACATGGTGAATGATATTGCGCAGTATCAGGTCTATTTGACCATCGACCTGAAAGCTGTTTATCACCAGCTGCCAATCCATTCTGAGGACCGTCTATCTATGGCATTTGAGGCTAATGGTTGACTCTATCAGTTCCGGAGATTCCCTTTCGGTATTACTAACAGGATTTCTATCTTCCAGAGGCAGATGGACAGAATGGTGGATGAGTATGCGTTGAAGGCTATCTTCTCCTACCTCGATAATGTCACCATCTGTGGCCTTACCTTGGAAGACCATGACGCCAACCTCCAGAGTTTTCTCCACGTGGCGAAAGCCTTGAACCTAACTTATAATTAAAACATGCGTGTGTTCACGACTAAACGTCTGGCTATCTTTGGCTATGTGGTGGAGAATGGCATCATTGGACCCGATCCCCATAGGATGCGCCCTCTGTTAGAGCTCCCCATTCCCAGGCTTTGAGGAGATGCATGGAGTTTTTCTCATATTACACCCAGTGGATCCCTCAATACTCTGATAAGGTTCGCCCTCTCTTAAAAACCACTAATATCCCCCTCTCGGGTGAAGCCCAAACGACTTTTAACTACCTCCAGAACCACATTGTGAAAGCCACCATACACGCGGTGGACGAGAATGTATCTTTCCAAGTGGAAAGTGATGCTTTGGATGTGGCCCTGGCCGTTACCCTCAAGCAGACAGGCAGGCCGGTTGCATATTTCTCTCGGACATTACAAGACCATGAGCTCTGGAACCCATCTGTAGAAAAGGAGGCTCAAGACATTGTCAAAGCCGTGTCACACTGGAGACACTACTTGGTTGGTCGGAAATTTACGCTCCTCACTGACCAGTGCTCGGTCGCATTCATGTTTAATAATGTCAAGGGGAAAGATCAAAAATGACAAAATTGCTAGATGGAGGATCGAGCTCTCCACCTACAATTATGACATTGTCTATCAGCCAGGAGCCCTTAATGACCCTCCGGATACCTTACCCAGAGGAAGCTGTGCCTCTGCACACTCGGGCCAACTGCAGTCTCTCCCATCCAGGGGTCATATGCATGGCTCATTTTGTCAAGGCATGCAATCTGCCCTACTCCATGGAAGACGTCAGGGAAATGATCAGGTCCTGCCAGCCACGTGCACCTTTGTGGGGAGTTAGAAGTGTCATTCAGGCCCTTCGAATGGCTCAGTGTCAATTTTAAGAGGCCTCCCCCCTCCACAAATGGGAACACCTTCTTCCTCTCTGTCATTGACGAGTACTCCCACTTCCCATTTGCCATTCCATGACCAGACACATCCATTCCATTTTCGCCATGTTTGGGTATCCCAGCTATATTCATAGTGACCAGGGCTTATCCTTTATAAATGATGAGCGACATCACTTCCTGCTGGTGAGGGACTCGCATCCAGCAGGACTACTAGCTACAACCCTTGGGGGAACAGACAGGTTGAAAGGGAGAATGCCATGGTCTGGAAGGTTGTCAAACTGGCCCTGAAGTCAAAAGGCCTTCCAGACTCACGCTGGCAGGAAGTCCTCCCTATGGCACTCCATTCCATCCAGTTGGTACTATGTACCGCGACCAACGCTACTCCTCATGAGTTCCTATTCAATTTTGAAAGAAGATTGGCATTGGAGACTACACTCCTAACCCGGCTCACCGCTCCTGGTCCAGTCCTTCTCAGGAAGCACATGAGGAGAAATAAGACCAACTCCCCCGGTGGAAAGGGTGAAACTGCTCCACGCCAATCCCACGTATGCCTACGTGGAGTACCCGGATGGCAGAGAGGACTCTGTCTCCATCAGGGACCTGGCACCTGCCAGAACAGAGGGTTCATTGCATCAAGTGCCCTGTGAGCCAGGGAGCTCATTCCCATGTCCCCCAGTCAGGGCCTTGGGGGATCTGGTTTAGGAGGAAAGTGCATCCCCCTCCACAGTTGAGCTGGAGACCCAGCCCACCTCTCCTCCCTCACAAGGGGACCAGGAGACCCAAGGATCCCAAGGCCCCCCCAGTGCTAAGGCGCTCCACCAGGATCTCCAGAGCCCCAGACCGCTTAAATCTGTAAATTTGTATATAACTCTCTATTTTTTTAAATTTTTGAACCCATGTTCTCTGTCTTCATTCACAGACCCTAAATTCTACAGGAAGGGGTGAATGCAGTGAATTGGGATTCACTGGTAGTGTGTTGTGCTGATGGCTGGCCCCACCTCCCGGCTCCACCCCCATTTGCTCTTATGTAACCCCAGTTTCCCACTTAAACCATTCCAAAGACTCCTGTGAGTCCCGACCCAGAGTTATACAATAGCAAAAGCATTTATTCTCCCTCCAGTCGTGAGAGATTTTATTCACACTACATATATTCCCAACCAAAACAGTGAAACACATCCACATCAACTCGCCAGATTGACGATGGACATTCAGGTAAACGGTCACCTGGCAAGTTGCCTGTTAGATAGCAGGAACACGGAGAGCTTCATCCACCCCGACACTGTGCAGTGCTACTCCCTCGTTGTAAGGCCTGTCAGCCAAAAAGACTCCTTGGCCTCAAGGTTGCATACGGCAGATATCCGCAACTACTGTGTAGTTACTCGAACCATGCAGGACACAGACTATAAAACCTTTGGTGATGCCACAGCTCTGCGCTGCCATGTTGCTGGGATCGAGGAGAACGGCCACCTCTATCATTTCCTGAGAGTCTGCTTCAGCGTGAAATGGACCGCATGGTAGATCAGTAGCAGCTGTAGGCCATATTCTCGTACCTCAACACGTCACCATCTGCAGACATGAGCTGCAGAACCATGATGCCAATCTTCCAAAATTCCTTCACGCCGCCAAGCTCCATAACCTCACGTACAATAAAGCCAATTTTGCACAACCTGCCTTGCCATCCTTGGCTGGGTCGTGGAGAACGGAGTCATTGATCCAGGGCCTGGCTGCATGCACATGCTCTTGGAACTCCCCCTCCCCCGCAGCCTCAAGGCCCTGAAAAGGTGCCTGGGTTTTTTGTCATACTCTGCCCAGTGGGTCCCCAACTACGGGGACAAGGCCTTCCCCCTCGTTAAGTCCACCTCTTTTCCCCTGACACCAGAGGCTGGTGCAGCCTTCAGCCTTCACCAAGGCCACGATGCACCCTGTGGATGAATCCATCCTGTTCCAGGTGGAGAGCGAGGTTAACTTGTATAGCTAATAGACATGGGAAACAAAAGGTGACATTTGGAAACCAGACAACGCCCTAATTCTTTAAATTTTGGTTTACGGAAACAGCACCTCTACTTCCTGCGAAGGCTGAGGAAAGTCCATCTCCCACCCCCCCCCCCCCCCCACCCACCCGGCCTCACTACATTCTACAGAGGATGTATCGAGAGCATCCTGTGCAATTGCATCACCGACTGGTTTGGAAGCTGCACCTCCTCGGGCTGCAGGACCCAGCAGAGAGTAGTGGCATCAGTGGAGAAGTCCATTGGGGAACCTCTTCCTAGCATTGAGGACACCTATTACATTCGATGCAGGCAGAAAGCAATGAACATTGTGAAGGCCTCCACACATCCCGCACGTAAACTGCTCTCCCTTCTGCCATCTGGCAGGAGGTACCGAGCATTCGGGCCCTTACGTCCAGAGTGGGAAACAACCCAAAGCCATCTCCTGAACTCCCATTACAAATGTGGATAGTGTGCCGTGGACTCTTATGTCTTAATACCTTAATATTTTAATATGTTAACTACTTTCCTAACTTACATACACGTAAATATGCTCCATGGTCCTGGAGTAACTCTATCCCGTCCTACTGTGCTAGGATGACCACTTGACTTGGTAATACTTGATGAATGGGCCCAACATCTTGGAAAAATTCACCTTTACATCTTTAACATCCTGTCTGATTTTTCATGACCTCCTGTAACCATTGAGTTTGAGTAGGTGGAGTGCGGTCTTTTCATTTCATCAGAATTGCCCGCCCAGTAATCAGAGTTTGATTCTGAGATGGAGTCAATAATATTTCCTCTTCTGGAGAAAAATCTGACCTGATGAAGTTTGAAAATTTTTTTTTTCAATGATTTTCTAAACGAGGGCAAGCCTGAGTGTATCAAATCTAGCCTCAAAAATTTGATCTCTGTCACATGATGGATCATAAGAGAGACCCTTCCAATTGGACATCATGGCTCCCACTCCTCCTGCCCCCCCCCCCCACCATCTATATGTAAGCAGCCATTGTCCCAATCCCTGACCTTTATTCAGTCCACTTCCCCGTCCAGCTCTTGACCCCAAAACTGCCATTAAATTAACCCATCTTCACCTTAAATGTTCCTCTGCCTCCACCCCTTTCAGACTCACCCCACTCCTCAAACACTCACCACCTCCTGAAACCCTTACTCTCACCCCCTCCTCAAACCCCTCACCCCTTCTCAAACCCTCACCCCCTCCTCAAACCCTCACCCCCTCCTCAAACACTCACCCCCTCCTCAAACCCCTCACCCTCATCCCCACCTAACCCACACACACCCCCTCTTCAAACCCTCACCCCGCTCCTAAAACCCCTCAACCACTTCTCAAACCCCTCACCCTCAGCTCCACCAAACCCTCACTCACATCCCCTCTTCAAACCCTCACCCCGCTCCTCAAACGCCTCACCCCCTCCTCAAACCCTCACCCCTTCCTCAAACCACTCACCACCTCCTCAAACCCCTCACCTTTCCTCAAACCCATCACACTCTCCTCAAACCCTCATCCTCTCCTCAAAAACCTCACCACCTCCTCAAACCCTCACCCCCTCCTCAAACCACCTCATCCTCAAATCCTCACCCAATCCTCAAACCCTCAGACCCTCCTCAAACCCCACACCCCCTCCTCATACAGTCACCCCCTCCTCAAACCCCTCACCCAATCAGCAAACCCCCTCCTCAAACCCCTCACCCCCACCTCAAACCCCTCAACCCCTCCTCAAACCATCACTTCTATCCCTCACCCCCTCCTCAAACCCTCACCCCATCCCTCACCCCCTCCTCAAACAGTCACCCAATCATCAAACCCCTCACCCCCTCCTCAAACCCCTCACACCCTCCTCAAACTCCTCACACCCTCCTCAAACCCTCACCCCTCATCCTCCCCATCCTCAAACCCTTACCTCCTCCTCCAACCACCCCCTCCTCAAACCCTCACCCCCTGTGCAACCCCTTCACCCCCTCCTCAAACCCTCACCCCCTCCTCAAACCCTCACCTCATCCTCAAATCCTCACCCACTCCTCAAACCCTCAGACCTTCCTCAAACCCCGCACTCATACAGTCACCCCCTCCTCAAACCCCTCACCCCCTCCTCAAACCATCACCTCCATCCATCACCCCCTCCTCAAACCCTCACCCCCATCCCTCACCCCTTCAAACCTGCACCCCTTCCTCAAACAATCATCGAACCCCTCACCCCCTCCTCAAACCATCACCTCCATCCGTCACCCCCTCCTCAAACCCTCACTCCCATCCCTCACCCCTTCAAACCCGCACCCCCTCCTCAAACAATCATCGAACCCCTCACCCCCTCTTCAAACCCCTCACCCCCTCTTAAACCCTCACCCCTCATCCTCCCCATCCTCAAACCCTTACCTCCTCCTCCAACCTTCACCCTCTCCTCAATCCCTTCACCCCCTCCTCAATCCCTTCACCCCCTCCTCAAACCCTCAACTTCACAAACCCCTCACCCCCTCACCCCCTCCTCAAACCATTCACCCCCTCCTCAAACCCTCACCCCCTCCTAATACCCTTCACCCCCTCCTCAAACCCCTCACCCCCTCCTCAAAACCTCACCTTCTGCTCAAATCCCCTGATGTCATCCTGTGATCTTCACCTTTGAACTATTGCTCACTTGGTCTAGCTCAACACCACCCGTTCCTCTCACTGCAACCCCTCTCCCCACCTCGAGCCTTCCCCCCACACTGACCCCTCACTCCGTCTGGCCCTGCAGTTCCCACACCACCCACACTCCAAACCATTCGCTGCCCTCATCCTGGGCTCCCATTGCACCTGCCCTCTCTCGAGCTTCATCCTCAGCCCCCTCAGCTCCACCAACCCTAACTCGATACCCCCTCCCCATTGTAAACCCTGATCGCCCCCCTTGCCCATGACCACACAGCTCTCTCCACCCTGTATCTCCCCTCACCACCCAACACCCACCAGCTCCTCCACCCACCCAGGTCACCATGGGCCCCTGTCCTATACTTGTAGGCCCCATCCAGAGATCACAGAGCAGCGAGTGGGACTGACTCCATACCAACTCCAAGCGGCGCTGGTGCGCTGAGTACAGGAAGTTTTTGACACAGGACCCAGTGCTCATTCAGGGCCTCATAGAGCCACAGCGTTGAAAGGCCCTTTGGCTCATTGAATCCATGCCTGCCCTTGTGCCCACTTGCCCACATTCGGCCTCTAGAAGAGGAAACATTATTGACTCCATCTCAGAATCAAACTCATTCATGTCTGAATGACTTTCCAATGTAGTCATGAGATCACACATGTGGGTATTGTAGATATTATCGCTCTGACCAAACACGGGATCCCGCTTGTCCTCATCTACCACCTCATCAGCCTCTGGAATATCCGGCACTTACAACAGGATTTTACTACCAGACACATCTTTTCCTCTCCTCTCCTCTCTGCCTTCTGTAGGGACTGCTCTCTCCATGTCTCCCTCATCCACCTATCCCTCCTCACCCATCACACCACCCCCCCCCCCCAACCCTGGCATCTTCCCCTGTGCAAGGGGTGGGTAAGCAGAGAGGATTGCAAGGCCAGATCAGCCATGATCTTATTCAGAGGAGCAGGAGGAGGGGTGACGGGCCTGCTCGTGTTCCTTGTGTACAGAGGTTTTTGTGGTTGGTGGCCAGCATCGACACAGTGGGGCAACAGTCCTATTTCTGTGCTGTGATTCCCTATGACTCTGAAGTCCGTGGGGCGGCACGGTTGGCGTGGCGGTAGGCGCAACACTGTTACAGTGCCAGCTATCCTAGTTTGAATCCGGCGCTGTATGTTCTCCCCGTGACTGCGTGGGTTTCCTCCAGAGGAAATATACGGGTGGGGGGGGGGGTGTTGGTGTAGGTTAATTGGGTGTAATTGAGCAGCAAGGGCTGGAAGGGCCTGTTACCCTGCTAAATGTCTACATTTAAATTAAAACTATCAACACCTCCAGCTGCCCCAAAAGCTCTTTGCTCTGTGAACACCCGGGTGAGCTGACCTCTATTAACTTCATGTGGGGGATGGAGGGGGTGAGAGTCAACTCATGTCATTAAAACAATATATGGATGGGAATGGAATGCGTAGTGATCAGGTAACAGGGAGCCCAGGGCATTGCCTCAGGTCCCGGACAGAGGTTTTGTTGTCGAATCTGATAAGCGACTTGAGGAATGTAAAGAATGTGCTAATGAATGAAGAGATTTGGAAAGGAGCAGCAAAGCAAACTCAAAGTGTGGGGAATCATGAGGGGGCAAAGTCACAGCCTTCAAATGCAGCCATGGACCCCATCATCCCTGAACACTCTCAATGGGGACAGGGTGATGGGGTACTGACCCCATCCTCTGGGGAACACTCCCGCTGGGGTCAAGGGGACAGAGAACTGGACCCCATTTCCCCAGAAACACACCCACTGGGGTTAAGGGGATGGGGATCTGGACCTATTCCCTGAAGAAGACACCCACTGGGGTTAGGGGGATGGGAAAGTGGACCACTTCCCCCAGGATCAAACCCACTGGGGTCAGGGGAAAGGGAGCTGAACCCCCAGGAACACATTCACTGGGATTCAGGGACAGGGAACCAGATCCATCCCCCAGGAACATGGGCTGGGGTCAGTGGGACAGGGAACCAGTCCCCATCTGCTGGGAATACACCCTCTGGGGTCAGGGGACCCAATCCCTCAGAACCACACTTGCTAGGGTCAGGGGGACGGGGAACTGAACCCATAACCCCTCAACACACCTGCTGGGCTAAGGAGGATGGGAAACCAGGGCCATCCCCCCAGGAACACACCTGCTGGGGTCAGGGGAAACGGGGAACCGGTCTCATTCTCCGGGAATACCCGCTGGGGTCAGGGAGACAGCGAACCAGACCCATCCCCCAGGAACACACCAGCTGAGGTCAGGGGGACTGGATTTCCAGGGAACTAATGAACAAGCTTATGGCTTGCTCCAGGGTGAGAGGGAGAGAGTCCCATCGATATTGTTGGAATTCATACTTGATATCATGACCAGCCTCTGTTCTCAAGGACCTTCAGTACCCAGTACATGACACTGCTACCATCAGGAAGGAGGTCCAGGAGCATGAAGACGGACACCCAACATTACTAAACAAGGGTTTTTTGTTTGTATGAGTTCTTTATTAAAATTAATAAAAATATTTTTAAAAGAAACAGTCCTTTTTGTGCTTTAACTTCCCCACAATGAACATTTTTTGAATATTTATTGAAACCATTATACATGCAATCAAAAATCATATACAATTAATTGAAAAAGAATATACATGGTATGTTATACAAACTAACCCCCTGCAACCCCACCCCCCTGCTAACCTTTCCCTCAAAAGAAGAAAATAAATGATAGAAAAGGAGGAGAAGGAGATGAAGCATAATAACAAATTTCCTCAGTTAATTACCATGGATTGGAGAAACCACCAATGTGCGGACGGAGGGGGGGGGGGTGCGGGTTCAGAAACTCAAACCATGTGATCCAAGTGAGGGCTCCAAGTTTTACAATAAAAGAGATAATCGTCACGTAAATTATATGTTATTTTCTCCAACAGGATACAAGACCTCAACTCCCTATGCCATCTCTGCATACTCAAATCAGTCTAATTTTTCCAAGTAATTGCCAAACATTTCCCAGCTACTGCTCTAATGCTAGTCTCAAAAATGCAATTTGAAATCTATATAATCTTAATTCTAAACCCATCTTCTTAATAAGAACACTAAAGGATCCCAATAAGAACACTAAAGGATCCTAATAAGAACACTAAAGGATCGAATGAAAATTTCACTTTCAAAATAACTTCTAAAAATTCCTTAAGTCTATTCCAAAAAGGTTTTACTATTTCACTTAACCAAGTAGAACTAAACAAGGTTGGATTAATACTACAAGCAGCCTTGGAATTGAGCAGCAACCTCAGGAAGTCCAGCAAAGCATACCACTCTTCTGCATCCATGCACCTTGATTATTCAAATTGTTAGTAAACCATAAATGGACCCCATGTCTTATCAAACGGGACCTGAATTTTTCTGACATTATGTCTCATTTTCTCGAGACTCAAAAAAGGACCTGGTGTTCTGTAACCATTGCAAGTGGGTGGGTGGGAAATCATCTTTCCATTTCAATAGGATTTTGTTTCTGGCCAGCTCTGTAGAAAATGTTAAAACTTGTCTTTAATTTGATGTTAAATTCATATTCTCAACCTTGGAGAAACCAGGTATTGCTATTAACAGACAAGGTTCAAGATTGATCCTAAAGATATCCAAAAAGGTTTTAAAAACAGCTGTCCAAAGTTTTCCTAATGTGCATCAAAGAGGCTTCCAAATTTTTACCTTGATTGCAGAATGGACTGATATCAGGAAAAATTCGAGACAGTTTAACTTTAGAAAAGTGTTCTCTATGAAAACACTTTCGATTGAATCAAACTGTACCTAGCACCTAGAGAATAATTATTAATAAGGCCTAGGATTGTGGACCAACCTTCTTCTGAGAAGGATAAATTAAGTTCGTTCTCCCATACAGTTTTGATCTTAATTAAGGAAATTGCCTTTATATTCAATATAATACAATGTAAAGCAGATATTATACTTTAATGTACAAAATGCAGTTCAAAAGGTTTGTCTGTAAAATTCAGATCAGTCAGGAAGACATGGAAAGTTTAGATCGAATAAAATGCCTAATTTGGTAATTCCTAAAAAAATATCTATTTGGCAAATTAAATTCCACCATCATTTGTGGTAAAGATGAAAAATTCTGTCGACTGAAAAGATCTTTAAAGCTTTTAATCCCTCTTAATAACCTGTTTCTTCATGACCCACTGGGGTCAGGGGGACTGGATTTCCAGGGAACCAGTGAACAAGCTTACTTTTTGCTCTAGGGCGAGAGAGAGGGTTCCCATCCATATTGTCATGAGTAGCCTCTGTTCTCAAGGATGCTCAGCACCCAGGCCATGACACTGCTATCTTCAGGGAGGAAGTCCAGTAGCCTGAAGACGGACACCCACAACAGCTTAAGTCGGCCATCTGGCCCATTGAGCCTGCTCCACCACTCAATGGGATCATGGCTGATCTGATGATCGGCTCATCTCCACCTACCTGCCTTTTCCCCATGTCCCTTAATTTCCCTACTTTGTAAAAATCTATCCAACTTTGTCTTAAATATATTTACTGAGGTCACCTCCACTGCTTCAATGGCAGTGAATTCCACAGATTCATCACCCTCTGAGAAAAATAGTTCCTCCTCATCTCCGTCCGAAAACTAGTACCCTGGATCTTGTCGCTATGTCCCCTAATTCTAGTCTCCCCCACCAATGGAAACAACTTCCCTATCTTTAACTTATCAATGCCTTTCATAATTTTATATGCTTCTATAAGATCCCCTCTCTTTCTTCTAAATCCAGTGAGTACAGACCAAGACAACTTAATCTCTCCTCACACCTTCTTCCCCTCTGCCATCTGAATGGACAACAAACCAGAGACACGACTTCACCCCATCCTCTTTTGCATCTATTTATTTATTTATTTATTTATGTAAATTGTAGCAATATTTGCACTGTAATGCTGTTGAAAAATAACAAATTTTGTGATGTTCATGATAATAAATCTTGATTCTGATTCGCACAAACAGCCCTGAGATTCTTTTTCCTGTGGGCCACGCAGAATTTCTGTTTGGTTGCCTACTTCCGCCCAGGCAAATTCCAAATTCAATCTAGCCACAAAGGACAAACTCAACAGCCCGTCCAGTGGCCAATTTACCTACAAATCCATACACGTACAATTTATGTTTCTTTCTGTCAAGTCAAGTTTATTGTTGTCTGATTGTGCAAGTACAACCTGATGAAACAGCATTTTCTGGTTCTCAGTGCAAAGCACGCAGACACACAACCAGACATAACACCCATACAGAAAGACAATACATATGCAGGAGGAGATTTTCATCCATCTCGGAGGACCTTTCCTGGACCTAAGACACTGATGGCATCGTGAAGAGAGCACGTCTGCACCTCCACTTCCTCAGGAGTTCATGGAGGTTCGGTATGACATTGGAAACCTTGGCAAAATTCTACAGAGTTGCGGTGGAAAGTGTGCTGACCGGCTGCATCACTGCGGGAATCCCTGCAAAGGGTAGTGGACAGTGCCCAAGGACATCACAGGCAAAACCCACCCTGCCATCGAGAACATTTATAGGGAACGCTGCTGTCGGAGAGCAACAGCAATCATCAAGGATCCACATGACCCAGGAACAATGTTCTCGCTGCTGCCATCAGGAAAGAGGTCCAGGTGCCATAAGACTCACACCACCAGGTTCAGGAACAGCTGCTCCCCCTCAGACTACTAAGCTACAAATTCAGACTCATTTAAGGACTTTTACTTTGCACATTATTTATTTTGTATTGCATAGTTTGTTTGCATTCCTTGTTTAAATTTTTCTTTTGTATATCTTTTGCACAGTTTTTGTCTGCACTGCCAGTAAATACAAATTCTACCTCATCTGCAGGAAAAGGAATCTCAGGATTGTATGTGGTGTCATGTATGTGTTTAACTTTAAATGTTGCCATAAGAGTACACCCATGAACCCGTGCTTCCCAATTACCTACAACCCCAGTACATTTTCTTGAGTGATGAGAGGAAGCCAGAGCAGCCAGAGGAAACCCATGTAGACACAGGGAGAACATGCAAACTCCTTAGAGATAGCGCAGGATGCAAACCGCGGTCCCGGTCGCTGGCGATGGACCAGCTTTGTACGAACTGCTATGCTAACCGTGCTGCCCACTTTGCCAGTAAACCTGAACTTTGATTTGCAATCTTCCCTCAGATCGATGAGTGTGTGTGTGTGTGTGTGTGTGTGTGTGTGTGTGTGTGTGTGTGTGTGTGTGTGTGTGTGTGTGTGTGTGTGTGTGTGTGTGTGTGTGTGTGTGTGTGTGTGGTGTGGTGGACTTTATTCCCTGGAGCATAGAAGAAATTTTGAAATGGATGATAATTGATCCCGTGTTAGATGTAAAATGGTGCTGGTGAAGAGCGGCAAAGTTCCGGAGGGAAACACCAAAGTCTGCAGACGCTGTGATTGTAGTAAAAACATACTGAAATGCTGGAGGAGCTCAGCCGGTCTCGTGGTGTCCAGGGGAGACACTGACCTATGAGCCTTTCCTCGAGGCAATTCAGCAAGTTACTGGCAGGTCCTGTCTTTTCATGTAATTGAACCTTTCCACTCCCCTCTGCCTCTGCCCTCCACATCTCTAAATGTTCTCATGTCCTGCCTCTTAGCCCATCAATGTTTGTGATGACATGCCAGACTAGTCACGGAAGAACCCTTCTCACTGCACCAGGTAATAATGCAACAATAATGTTAAGCCACGAAATAGCATTTCATGTGATGAAATTGTTGACATGAACATTCTGTATTTATGTCTTCTACCGGATGTCTTCTAGATTTTATATGTTGAAGGATATTTAAAAAAATATAAAAATATGAAATTTGGTATCACAAGATGACAAGATAAAGGAGCAGAAGTAGGCCCATCGGCCAATTGGGTGTTCACCGTCATTCTAATCATAAGCTGATCCATCCTCCCACTCAGCCCCACTCCCCAGCTTTCTCCCGGTAACCCTTGATACCCTGACTAATCAAATACCACTCAATCCTTGCCTTAAATACACCCAAAAACCTTGCTTCCACAGCCATCAGGGGCAACAAGTTCCACAGACTCAAGACCATCTGATGAATAAAATGTTTCTGTATCTTTGCCCTTTTATCCTCTTGTCCTAGACTCCCCTGCCATGGGGAAAATCCTTGCCACGTCTACTCTATCCAAGCCCTTCAGCATTCAAAATGCCTCAATGACATTCCCTCCTCATCCTTCTGTTCTCCAATGAGTACAGTCTAAGAGCCGACAATCATTCCTCTTATGCTAACTGTGGTGGTACACCACCGGCCTACTGCAGGGGGCTACCTCTGTACCTGCAGGAGTGTAAGGGGACAGGACAACACCTGGCCGGCTGTCAATCAGTCGGCCTGAATGGATCAAGCCCCACCCGGACAGGTGTCAATCACCCTCTGGGATACAAGGCTGCGCTGGTCTCCCGAAGCCTCACTCAGAGTTGCTGCAGCCACAGCCAGCCTGGCTCTGTGGAAATCTTTGTGGATTAAAGCCTGTTATATATGTGTGTGTCTGATTCTGGCTAACAGTGCACCACAATTTAATGCACAAAATTTTCCCACGGCTGCCATGGAAAATGTCCTGTGTGCAGGGAGCCTCTAAGTCGACCCACGCCACCCAGAAGCCCAGACACGGTTCAAGATCTGGCAGCATCCAGTCAAGGCAATCATCGAGGCACATGAAGGCGGCATCCTGGACTCAGATCGGAAGAGGTTGGTCCTACTTCGGTCAAAGCTGGGTCCCCACGCCTTCCAGGCAACCAAAGGCTGCTCCACATATAAGAGTGCAATGGACACTCTCGAGAACTTGTACAAGCCCCCCATGAATGCGGTCTGTGTGAGGTACCTCCCCAATACCCGGGGAGATGGCTGAGTCTTACCTGGGACACTTGTGAGAGTTGGCCTGACCATGTCTGGCTGAATCCGGGGTAGGTGCAGAGGAGATTGAGAAGCTGATCCAGGACGCCTTCGTCCAAGGGCTACGCTCGAGGGCCATCTGGCAGAAGCTGCTGGAAGACAATATCTATGCCCTGACCAAGACTATGGAAGTGGTCCAAACCCTGGAGGTTGCAGCCCCAGATTGAACTGGGGAGGAGAACGTTGCTGAGGCAGGCGCCTGGCGCCCATGTAAGCACTGTGGGTCCTGGTGTGGGTCAGATTGACTATTGCGCAAAAAATGCTCAGCTAGGAACTAGTATTGTTCCCAATGTGGCAAGAAAGGCCACTTTGCAAAAGTGTGCCACTCAAAACCTGCTGGCAGCTCAGTGGTCCTCTATGACCTCCCCACATCCCCCGCGGACCCCCCCACGTGTGCGTGCCTGGCGGCGCCATTGTCCCTGTGACGACTTCTGCCTTCCCCGACTTCGACAGTGCACATCTGGCCCCACCAGCGATTGTCACAGCGTGTGCCCTGAGCACCTACACCAAACCCCGCCTTCACCAGCGCCGCACGCCAAGAACTACAGCGACACCATTTCCGGCTCATGGCGTGATGTCACATCCGGCTGACGGAACAACGTTACTGCCACCGGCTGAGATGATGTCACTTCCCCCAGCGCAATGGACATGGCTGGGGAAGGAGGCCAGCCACGCAGCAGGCCCTCATGTATTGCGCCATCTTGGGCCAGGCAGAGGCTGACATGGAGGGCCCCAACGATGTTAAGAACGATGTGGTCAACATGGGCGATGACCAGGCCACCCTATCAATGCTCCCCATCCCTCTAGATAGAGATGACTCCGACTCTGAGACGATCCTGGCTGCCACCACACTGACCAGGGTCATCTCCCACGATCTCGGGTGCTCGATGATGGACGTGCGAGTCAACAGGTAACAAAGTGCCTGTTGGACAGTGGCAGCACCGAGAGCTTCATTCACCCGAGCGTGGCCCACTCCCTAAGGTTAAAGGTCCACCCCACTACCTGCTCGATCGACCTTGCTGCCAAGGGTAAGACTGTTGGTACCCTTGGGCACTGCTCAGTCGATATAACGGTGGGAGGGGGGACTTACACAGGATTCAGTCTCCTGGTCATGCCCAAACCCTGCGCTCCACTCCTCCTGGGCCTGGATTTCCAGTGCCACCTGCAGAGTGTCACCCTTGCCTTTGGGGGGCCCCAACTTCCACTCACATTGCTCAGCACGCCAAACTATCAGCCCTGGCCAACCTGTGGCCTCTCCACACTGCACATCACCCCACCAGTGCTCTTTCCACATCTTGCACTAGACTGCAAGCCGATCGCGCCAGAAGTAGGTGCTATTGCGCTGCAGACAGGGACTTCATCAAGATGGAGGTGCGGCAACTCCTGGCGGAAGGCATTATAGAGCCCAGTAACAGCCCTTGGAGAGCCCAAGTCCTGGTGGTCAAAGGGGGGAAGTAAGCCAAGGATGGTAATGGATTACAACCAGACCATTAATTGGTACACCCAGCTGGATGACTACCCCCTGCCGAGGATCGCCGACATGGTCAATGAGATAGCCCGCTACCGGGTTTCCTCCACGATTGACCTGAATTCAACATATCACCAAATCCCGATCTACCCAAAAGACAAGCCCTACACCGCCTTTGAAACGGACGGGTGCCTGTACCAGTTCCACCAGGTTTTTTTTTGGGGTCACGAATGGGGTCTCCGTCTTCCAGGGGTAGATGGATCGCATGGTAGACCGGCACAAGCTGAAGGCGATGATCCCATATCTGGATAATGTCACTATCTGCGGCCGTGACCAGCAGGACCACGATGCTAACCTGCAAAAATTCTTCCAGACGGCCAGGGAGCTGAACCTCACTTACAACAAGGATAAGTCTGTGTTCACCACCACCCGCCTCGCCATCCTGGGGTACATCGTGGCCCATGGAGTCGTCGGAAAGAATGTGTTACCCCTCCCCCCCATGCTAAAGGCCCTCCACAGCTGCCTGGGCCTGTTCTCTTTTTACTCGCAGTGGGTCCCTCGCTTCTCGGACAAGGTCCGCCCTCTGGCCCAAGCCACAACTTTCACCCTCCCACCATCAGGAAAGACATCACGCTTGCAACAATGCAGGTTGTGGATGAGGACTCCCCTTTCCAGGTGGAGAGCAATGCCTCTGAGGTGGCCCTCGCTCTTACCCTCAACTAAGGTGGGGGGGGTTGCCCCGTCACCTTCTTCTCCAGGACCCTCCACAGCTCCGAGCTAGAGCACTCCGCCATTGAAAAGGAGGCCCAGGCAATTGTGGAAGCAGTCCGCCACTGGCGCCGCTACCTGGCCGGCAGGAGATTCACACTCCTCACAGACCAGCGGGCTGTGGCGTTCATGTTTAACACTACCCACAAGAGCAAGATCAAGAACGACAAGATTCTGTGCTGGAGAGTCGACCTATCAACGTACAGTTCCGACATCCAGTTCCGCCCCGGGAAGTTTAACGACTCCCCCGATGCCCTCTCTCGCACCTGTGCGTCTATGCATGACGACAGGTTGCAGGCATTGCATGAGTCCCTCTGCCATCCGGGTGACATCCGGTTGTACCATTTCATTAAGTCCCGAAATCTGCCGTCCACCATCAGGGACGTCAGGGCTATGACCAAGGCCTGTCGGGTCTATGTGGAATGTAAACGCCGCTTCTTTCCCACCCCCCCCACCCCCACAGCCAGCGTTGTAAAGGCTACTCGACCTTTCGAGCGTCTCGGCATGGATTTCAAAGGGCCCCTGCCTTCCACGAACCGAAACGTCTACTTCCTTACGGTAGTGGACGAGTACTCATGCTTCCTTTTCACCATCCCTTGTCCAGACACCTTCATGGCCACCATCATCAGGGCCTTGGGGCAGATTTTCACCATGTTTGGCTACCCCACCTTCATCCGGGGATCTAGTTTCATGAGCGATGAGCTGCGCCTGACGGCGAGGGGCATCGCGACCAGTCATACGACAAGCTATAACCCGAGAGGCAACGGGCAAGTGGAACGCGAGAATGTGGTGGTCTGGAAGGCAGTCCTCCTGGCTCTCAGTTCAAAAGAGTGGACCGTTGAGTTCTGGCAGGATGACCTGCCTGAGGCGCTCCATGCCATTTGGTCACTGCTGTGCACAGCTACCAACGAGACCCCTCACGAACGTCTGTTCTCATTCCCCAGGAGGTTGGCGACTGGAATGTCACTCCCAGCATGGCTCGTCTCAGGGAACAGTGCTTCTGCGTAAGCATGTACGGACACACAAGGCCGAAGGCCTGGTAGAGCAGGTCTTCCTCCTTCATGCAAACCATAACTACGCCATAAGGTTCGACAGTGGTAGGGAGGATACCATCTCAACCAGGGACCTGGCAATAGCAGGAGCACCCACCGCACAACGCCACCCTCCAACCCAGGTCGACGCTGACCGGACATACATCCCCGTCTCCAGACAGGCATGGGGGCACGCAGGGCCCCATTGACCACCAGGGGCCCGCTTCAGCCTTAGGGGATGAACCCACCCCCCCACCCATCTAATACGACCCACATATGTCGACCCTGGCTCCCCCGGGCACCCCTCAGCGTGGCACCACACCAGCCACACACACCCCTGCCACCAGACCCCCCAATTCCCCTCTGACCAGTGACCAGGAGTCAGTCCTACGACGGTCACAGAGACCCCGGCAACTGCCGATCATCTCAACCTGTAAATATTGTATGTACATAGTGGGTGCGATTCCTTGTTACTGCCACACCCCCCGCACCCGCCCCCCCCCCACCCCACCTGGGACAATTTTAAAGAAAGGGGTGAATGTGGTGGTACACCACCGGCCTACTGCAGGGGGAAACCTCTGTACCTGCATGATTATCCAACTGCACGAAAACCAACAAGGTCGGGTCAGATACAGCAATGAGCTCTCTGAACCCTTCTCCATTAACAATGGCGTGAAGCAAGGCTGTGTTCTCGCACCAACCCTCTTTTCAATCTTCTTCAGCATGATGCTGAACCAAGCCATGAAAGACCCCAACAATGAAGACGCTGTTTACATCCGGTACCGCACGGATGGCAGTCTCTTCAATCTGAGGCGCCTGCAAGCTCACACCAAGACACAAGAGAAACTTGTCCGTGAACTACTCTTTGCAGATGATGCCGCTTTAGTTGCCCATTCAGAGCCAGCTCTTCAGCGCTTGACGTCCTGCTTTGCGGAAACTGCCAAAATGTTTGGCCTGGAAGTCAGCCTGAAGAAAACTGAGGTCCTCCATCAGCCAGCTCCCCACCATGACTACCAGCCCCCCCACATCTCCATCGGGCACACAAAACTCAAAACGGTCAACCAGTTTACCTATCTCGGCTGCACCATTTCATCAGATGCAAGGATCGACAATGAGATAGACAACAGACTCGCCAAGGCAAATAGCGCCTTTGGAAGACTACACAAAAGAGTCTGGAAAAACAACCAACTGAAAAACCTCACAAAGATAAGCGTATACAGAGCCGTTGTCATACCCACACTCCTGTTCGGCTCCGAATCATGGGTCCTCTACCGGCACCACCTACGGCTCCAAGAACGCTTCCACCAGCGTTGTCTCCGCTCCATCCTCAACATCCATTGGAGCGCTCACACCCCTAACGTCGAGGTACTCGAGATGGCAGAGGTCGACAGCATCGAGTCCACGCTGCTGAAGATCCAGCTGCGCTGGATGGGTCACGTCTCCAGAATGGAGGACCATCGCCTTCCCAAGATCGTATTATATGGCGAGCTCTCCACTGGCCACCGTGACAGAGGTGCACCAAAGAAAAGGTACAAGGACTGCCTAAAGAAATCTCTTGGTGCCTGCCACATTGACCACCGCCAGTGGGCTGATAACGCCTCAAACCGTGCATCTTGGCGCCTCACAGTTTGGCGGGCAGCAGCCTCCTTTGAAGAAGACCGCAGAGCCCACCTCACTGACAAAAGGCAAAGGAGGAAAAACCCAACACCCAACCCCAACCAACCAATTTTCCCTTGCAACCGCTGCAATCGTGTCTGCCTGTCCCGCATCGGACTGGTCAGCCACAAACGAGCCTGCAGCTGACGTGGACTTTTTACCCCCTCCATAAATCTTCGTCCGCGAAGCCAAGCCAAAGAAGAAGACAGTCTTTACCTTGTGTGTGTCTGATTCTGTCTAACAGCCCACCACACTAACCCTTTCATTCCAAATATCATTCAAGTAAATCTTCTCTGAACCCTCTCCAACACCAGCTCGTCTTTTCTCAATATGACTGCCAAACAGTACACAGTACAGTCTCACCAGTCCCCTATGGAGTCTCAACACCACATCCCTGTTCTTTACGCCACTTGTCTAGAAATGAATGCCAAATTGCGTTCGCCTTCTTCACCATCGAGTCCAACATGGAGGTCAACTTTTCAGGTATCCTGCACGAGGTCTCCCAAGTCCCTTTGTACCTTGAAATTTTAATTTTTTCCCCATCTAAATAATAATCTGTCTATTTCTTCTACCAAAGTTTATGACCATACACTTTTGAACATTGCTTTTCATCCAGCCACCTCTTTGTCCAGTCCCCGAATCTACTTGTGTCTCTCTGTAGCCTTCACCGGTGCTCAGCACCACGCAACTTCCTGCCTATTTTGGTATCACCTTCAATTTTAGCCACAAAGCCATCACACAGCCCTCTCTGCCGACCTGCTCATCTTCTGATATGCGGTATAACCTTGGACATTCAGCTCCCAATGACATCGATCTTTTGGAGGTGAAACTGATGATTGGCTGAGGACCATAGAACATTACAGTCGGTGCCAATCCATTTGTTTTTGCATACTCCTGCTGGCCTGCACCAAGTCCATAGGCCAGCAATGAACACTCCAGCTGACAGCTCATTCCACACAACCAACACTCTCTGTGTAAAAAACTTGCCCCAAATGATTCCCATAAACTTTTCCCCTTTCACACTTAACGCAGTTCCTTTGGTTTTCATCTTACCAACCCTTGTTAGAAAAAGTCCATGTACATTTAATCTGTCTATCCCCTCATAAACTTAAATAACTCCATTAAATCACCCCTCATTCTTCTATGCTCCAGGGAATAAAGTCCACCACACACAACTCACACACTACACACACAAACACACATACACACACAAACACACCACACACACCACAAACAGTGCACACACTGCACACCACACACCACTCACACCAAACACACCACACACACCAAACACATCACACTCAACACACCAAACACACCACACACACCAAACACATCACACTCCACACACCAAACACACCACAGACCACACACACCCCACACCAAACACACTGAACACACACACCCCACAAACACACACACACATGCTCCACACACACCTCTCACTATACCTACACTGCACACACCACACACACAAACACACACCCCTCACACACACACCACACACAAAACTCACACGCACACACTCCACACACATGCACAACACAGACACACTGCCCACACCATACACCACATACAACAAACACAACACACACGCACACAGCACTCACCACACACACAAGGACACACCCCACATACACACAAATTAGACATCACACACACCGCACCCACACATACACAAACACACATCCCACACGCACACACCACACACACAAACACACACAGACACATACTCCACACACACCTCTCACTATACAAACACTGCACACACAAACACCCCACACACACATGCCACACACACAACTCACACACACACACTCCACACACATGCACAACATACACACACTGCATACACCACACACATGCACACACCACACACATGCACACACCACACACCACATTCCTCACACCACACACATCACACACATGCACACAGCAACCACACCACACACCACGCACACACACACCACACACACCACACACACAAGCACACAGCACACACACCTCTCACACTACACACACCACTCACCACACATATCAAACACACCAGAAACACACACTCCACTCACAGCACATACACAACTCATACCAGACACTACACACCACACACATACCTCACACACACATCATGCACACTGCACACACTACACACACCACTCACCACACATATCAAACACACCACACACACACACTCCACTCACAGCACACACCGAACACATACAACCCACACACAACAACCACCTCACACATTACACACATACACACACCCCACAAACACACACACACTCATACTCCACACACACACACCTCTCACTATACAAACACTGCCCACACCACACATAACAAGCACACCACACACATCACACACACACACACTCCACACACATGCACAACACACACACACTGCCCACACCACACATAACAAGCACACCACACACCACACACACATCACACACACACAGCACCCACACAACACACACAAAAGCACACACCCCACATACACACAAATTGCACATCACACACAACGCACACACACAACTCACATACACACATCACACAATACACACCACACACACTCAAGCACACCGCACACACACCTCTCATGCTACACACACCACTCACCACAAATATCAAACACACCAGAAACACACACTCCACTCACAGCACATACACAACTCACACCACACACTACACACCACACTCACACAAGCACACTCCACACACAGCACACACACCACACACACTCCTTACACACACCTCACATACACATTATGCACACTGCACACACTACACACACCACTCACCACACATATCAAACACACCACACACACACTCCACTCACACACAAGCACACAACACGCATACACACAAATTGAATACCACACACACGCACACACCACATTCCTCACACCACACACATCACACATAGCACCCACACCAGACACCACACATACACAACAGACACAACACACACACACACACACACACTGCACACACCTCTCACATTACATACACCACACGCACCACTCACCACACAGACCAAACACACCACTCACCACACATATCAAACACACCACACACACACTCCACTCACAGCACAAACACAACTCACACCACACACACCGCACACATACCTCTCACACTACACACACCACACACACCACTCACCACACACACAAAACACACCACTCACCACACATATTAAACACACTACACACACACATTCCACTCACAGCACACACACAACTCACACCACACACTACACAGCACAACACACACCACCCACACCACTCTTACACACACACACCCCATACACACCACATGCACACACACCACACACACCTCTCACACTACACAAGCCACACAAATGCACAGAGCTCACACTGCCCAGCACACCACACAGACCACACACTACAAACCACACATACCACACACAGCACACACAACACACCACACACCACACACGCACCACTCACACCACACACTACACACCACACACACCACACAGAATGCACAGCACACACACCACACACAGCACACAACACACACCTCACACACACATCACATCACAAACACACTCACACACACACAAATATACACCAAACACACACACACCACATACTCAACACACCACATACCACAAGCAGCACACACACTGCACACACCACACCACTCACAACACACACCACACACACCAAACACAACACACACCAAACACACCACATTCCACACACCAAACACACCATACTCACTCACACACACACACTCCACACACACACACACACAACAACCACACACATGCACACACCACATTCCTCACACCAGGCACATCACACACACGCACACAGCACCCACACCACACATCGCACATCACACACAGAACACACACACCACACACACATCACACACGCACGAGCACACCGCACAGACTACACACACCCCACACCAAACAACACAATCCACACAAACATCACTCATAGCACACACTATACACCCCCGCACACCACACATTCCATACACACCACACACAAAACAAGACACTCCACACACACACAGCACTTACACCACACTCTACACACCATTCACACCACACACTATACACTAAACAACACACTACACACAGACACACACACACACCATTTACACCATACACACCACTCACAACACACAAACTACATGCACCACACACATTGCACACACCACTCATACCACACATACACCACACACATCACACACACTGTGCACACAATACATACCATACACAACTCTCACACTACATGCACTGCACCCACACATACATCACACACACAAACACACATCCTACATGCACACACCGAACACACACAAACACACAACCCACACACAAACTGTGATAGTACAGATCTATCACCAATGTATATAGTGTATGTAGTTACAGTATCTAGACTGTGCTAACAGCGATTGGCTGAGAGCTTAGCCACGCCTACTGTCTGGGCCTTAAAGGGTTATGTCCCTAGCCAGGTCGGATCATTCCAGACTGGTCGGCCACCTGTGAAAAGCTCCTGTCTTTTGCTAATAAAAGCCTTGGTTTGGATCAACAAGTCTTTGATTCTTTCGACGAGCTCTACACACACCAACCACCACACACACACACCCCACAAACACACACACACACACGCACACACACATGCTCCACACACACACACCTCCCTATACAAACACTGCACACACCACACACATAAACCCCTCATACACACACCACACACAAAACTCACACACACACGCTCCACACACATGCACAACACACACACACTGCCCACACCATACACCACACACAACAAACACACCACACTCCACACACCACACACACCCACATACACACACCCCACGCACACGCACACACACACACACACACACACACACACACACATACACACACACCATACTCACCAAACACACATACACACACCACACACACAACACTCACACCACATACACAACACATTCCACACACCAAACACCACAGACCACAAACACCCCACATCAAACACACCACACACAGCACTGAAACTACACACACCACACACACTACACATACACCACACACATTACACACACCACTCACACCACCCATACACCACACACATCACACACACACCATCCACACAATACATACCACACACACTTCTCACACTACCCACACCACACATACCTCTCACACTACCCACACCTCCCATACTACACACACCACTCAAACTGCATGCACCACACACACTACACATATACCACACACATTGCACACACCACTCACATCACACATACACCACACACATCACAGACACACACCGCACACAATACATACCACACACATCTCTCACACCACACACACCACACCCACACATGCACCACATATACACATACACAAACACACAGCGCACATGCACACACCACACACACAAACACACACATCACACACATACACACACCCCACAAACAAACACACACACACACACGCACGCACACACATACTCCACATCACCTCTCACTATACAAACACTCCACACACCACACACAAAACTCACACACACACTCCACACACCTGCACAACACACACACACTGCCCACACCACACACAACAACCACACCACACTTCACACACCACACACGTCATATACACACACAGCATCCACACAACAAACACCACACACACAAGTACACACCCCACATACGCAAATTACACATCACACACACTGCACACACATACCTCTCAGACTACACACACCACACACACACTCCACTCACAGCACTCTCACCACTCACACCACACAACACACCACACATCACACACACCACCTCTACGCACACACACACCACATGCACACTCACCTCTCATACTATACACACCGCACACACCACACACCACAAACACACACAACACCCACAACAACACACTCACCTCTCACACTACACACACCGCACATACCACACACCACTCACACCACCTCTATACATACACATACACACCCCACACACAACACATGCACACACCACACACACCTCTCACACTACACAAAACACACAAACACACAGAGCACACTACACAGCACACCACATACACAACACACTACACAGACCACACACAACCCTCACAGCACACACAGACACTACACACCACACCAGACACACTACATACACCACACACACCATTCACACCTCTCACAGCACACGCACCACCCACTACAAACACCAAACACACACATGCACACACACCACACACACACCACTCACACCACATACACAACACAATCCACACACCAAACACACCACAGACCACACACATCCCTCACCAAACACACCACACATACCACTTACACCACATTCTACACACCACTTACACCACACACACCAAGGAAACTACACGCACCACACACACTACACATACACCACACACATTACACACACCACTCTCACCACGCATACACCACACATATCACACATATACCGCGCACACAATACATACCAAACACACATCTCACACACACACAAAACATACCACACACATCTCTTACACTACACACACCACACCCACACATACACCACACATACACAAACACACACTCAACACGCATACACCACACACACCGAACACACACAAACACACTTCACACACATACACACACCCCACACAAAACTCACATACACACACTCCACACACATGCACAACACACACACACAATGCCCACACCACACAACAAACACACCACACTCCACACATCACACACACACTCAGCAACCACACAACACACACCAAACACATAAGCACACACCCCACATACACACAATTGCACATCACACACACCGCACACACACATCTCTCACACTACACACACCACACAAATGCAGAGCTCACACTACACCACACAGACCACACATTACAAACCACACATACCACACACCACACAACACACACAGCACACACAATACACTACACACTACACAACACATACCACACACACCACTCACACCACACAAAACATTCCACACCACACACACATCATTCACACCTCTCACAGCAGACACGACACACCACACATAATGCACAGTGCACACACCACATACCTCACACAGTCACACACCACAAACAACAAACACACACACTCACACAAATACACACCAAACACACACATACCACATACTCAACACACCACATACCACATACCACAAGCAGCACGCACACTGCATACACCACACCACTCACACCAAACACAACACACACACCACAGACCACACACACCCCACACCAAACACACCACACACACCAGACCACACACACCACATACCAAACAACACAATCCACACAAACATCACTCATAGCACACACTACACACCACACACAACACACCACACCAGACACACTACATACACCACACACATCATTCACAGCACACACACCACAAACACCAAACACACACATACACCCCCCACCCATACACACACACACACACACACACACACACACACACACACACACACACACACACAAACACACACACAATTAACTTATGCACATTTAACACCTGCACACTTAATACACACATGCAGTCACACACATGAAGCTGTCCGATAGTGGACATGTTTGTATTAGATTTGACAAGTAGAATGACCAGCAGTTCTCGCTTCCTGACAAGCTCAGTTCTGAATGAAACTAAGTGGAAAAGACGTTTTCATTCCAAAGATTTTGCTGGAAGACTTTTTTTGTGAACAGAATCTTCATTGTGGCCGACAGGTTTTACTATTGATCTAAGTGAGCTTTAATTGCTTACATCTCGTTTCAAACCTGTGGCACATGTATCTCAGGAATGGGACTCTCTTTGAGGGGACAAAGGATGCAGGAAGAAAACAATTAATGAGGAAATTAGGCTTGTGAGTGTAATTGACTCCAATTCACAAGCCCAGAGAAATAGCTCCTATTCATCTGGGAGAGGCTGGTGGTAGATCCCTTTGTTCTACTCCCTTTCTTCCCAGTAGCGCAGAGTTTGAAGCCTTCACAGTACCTGATCAAATGGAGTCAAAGGGCAAAGGAGTTTTTGATGAATGGGAAACTTCCTCTGACATGACCTTTGGTTACTAGGGAACACCAAACAATGGGGCTTCTTTTTCAAAATCCCCCCCTATTATGTGAGTGGGCTGAGTGAGAATGTTTCGGAATCTGTAGGATTCCTTGCAGGAATGGGAATCTGAACTTAACACACTCAGATGCACTCTCTCTCTCTCTCTCTCTCTCTCTCACACACACACACACACACACACACACACACACACACACACACACACACACACACACACACTCCTAAGCTAGCTCTCTTTCACGCCTCTCTCTTCTCTCTCTCTCTCTCTCACACACACACACACACACACACACACACACACACACACATACAAGTCTCTCTTCTTTCTCACCTCTCAATATCTCACTCTCTCTCATTCCTTTTCACTGGTTATCAGTCTGCACTGATTCTCTCAGGGATTCTCTCTCTTTTTCTCCCTCAATCTGTCATCTCACCTACCCTTTTCATCTGACAGCTTGTCTCTCTTTCTCTCTCTCTTATCTTCTCTCTCTCCCTCCCTCTTTTTTTATATTTCTTTCCCTCTTTCACTGTCTTTCTCACTTTCACCCTCTCTCCCACTGTCACTGTCTCTCTCTCTCTCCCTCTCCCCTCTCTTTCTCTCCCTCTCTCCCTCCCCTCCTCTCTCTCTCCCAACACACACTCTCTCTCCCTCTCTCCCTCCCCTCTCTCTTTCTCTCTCTCCCAGCACTCTCTCCCTTCCAGTTCTCCAACATACACATGGATAGATTGGCAGCGAGAGGAAAGCAATGGATGGATGGATGGATGGATGGATGAATGAATGAATGAATGAATGAATGGATGGATGGATGGATAAGTGGATGGATGAATGGATGGATGGATGAATGGATGGATAAGTGGATGGATGAATGGGTGGATGGATGGATGGATGAATGGATGGATGGATGGATGGATGAATGGATGGATGGATGGATGGGTGGGTGGATGGATGGGTGGATGGATGGATGGGCTTTTACTCAGGCTTCAGGGTGGAGCTGGATTCTCCAGAATTAATGATGAAGTTTCTCCAGGAAGAAAGAACAAAACAATTGCCAGAAGCATGGAAAAGTGATGTGATTTTTTAAAAAATTGATTGAACATGTTCAACCTCTTGTCACTGCTACCTTTGTGCAGAGGGTACTGAACCCTGAAAGCCAGCCCATCTAGTTTCAATAACAGACATTTTTTAACAATTTCTATCAGGCTCTTGAACCTCCCCCCACCCCCCCCCCGTATTACTCCAAACCTGACCGTGGCCACCAAAAGATCTGTTCTTTTTTTGCACAAATGGTGACTGAACATTTATCTGCCTGTCCGTTCTTATTTATGATCTCTTTTTCTGTCTTGGCACATTGTGGTAATTTAACGTAGTTGTCATATCTGACATACTGATGCACCAACCATCACTCAGGAGACTATTGTGGAGAAACCAGTAGGTTTTAATTCACTAGAGAACATAGCATATCCCAACTGTTTGGCCATCCTGCACTGAGCTGCAGGGGGCTGTGGAACAGTTGCCTTTATACAGGAGCCTGTGAGGAGGGGCCACAGGTACAACCGGCCAATAGCCGTGTCTGGCCAGATTACAGTAGGTTTCCACACATAACTGAGTGGGTCCAGCTACAGTGGTTCCAGCTGCGATGCCTTTTTCATTTGGGGGTGGAGGGGTGAAAAGGCGGAGGGGCGGAGGGGTGAAGGGACGGAGGGGCGGTGGGGTGAAGGGGTGGTGGGACGGAGGGTCAGAGGGGTGGTGGGGTGGAATGGCAGAGGGGTGGAGGGGAAGTGGGGTGGAGTGGCAGAGGGACGGAGGGGTGGAGGCGTGGTTACCAGGTGAAGTTGTTGGTTAGTGGCTCTAAAATCTGATTTGATGAGGAGCTGCTTTTCCAATGAGCAATTTCTTTCCAAAAATAGACTTTATTTACAACAAATTGTTTGCAAAAGAAAACCATTCAAAGTACTATCCCATTGTTAGTGTCGTAGCCACACATATCCTGCACTGTACGTTGTTACATTCATTTCTATTTACACCATTGCCACCCCTGTGCCACCTTGTCATTATCTCTCTCTCTGTTGTTTGAGGGGTTTCTCCTCTGTCTCAGCCCCTCAAGGCCCATTGATGGACAGTCCTACCCCACAGGCTGCACGAAGCCGCAGTGGATCCCTCAGCACGTATGGCAGCAATCCCACACCGACATCTCCATGTGCTGTGAGACCCACGGGTTTCAGGCAGACCAAAGAGCGCCTTTCACCGAGTCGATGGCCTTCCAGCAGTTCTGGATGTCTGTCTCTGAGTGTGCGTCCCTGGGAACAGCCTGTAAATCTATCACGCTGCCGCTGGGGATGAACTGTGACAATGTCCCCTGCATCCTTCTTCACGCACTCTTAGTGAAGCTGCATTCCATAAAGAAGTGGGCGTCTGTCTGCACTCACCTTGGGGCCAATGTGTGTGACGTTCCGGTCATACTCGGAGGGCTCCATTCACTGCCAGCCAGACCAAGTCCTGGTGCTTGTTCATGAGCCCTGGCGATGAGACGTTCCGCCAAACGACCTGCATGGTTGGCTCCAGGAACCACCCCGCATGTCCAACAGTGACTGCAGCATGACCACTGTCTGATGGCCAGCCGGTGAGAGGTGTTTGTCAGGAAAAACCTTTCCGAAGTGTCTCTGCACTGCTCTGGTGTGGGGAACCACTGGTGAAAAATGAACTCAAGGAGGGAGAGGAACCGCTGGTTGGGATGAAGGAACAGGTTGGGTGGGACACTCTCTGTGTGAATGATGCCGTGATATGGGTTCTGATGAAAAGGTTTGATTGGCAGGTGGGTGAAGGGGTGCAAGGGCCATCAGGTGGAAGTTCTGTACTTAGAGAGTGGGGCTGTTGCTGAGATGAGGAATCTGGACGTATTTGGCAAAATGTAGATGATTCCAGGTCGTTAGTTTGTCAGTCTGTGCCAAGGGCTCACTCACAGAACTTTTTATTTGCCGGTGATGGAGTTCTGTCCGATCAGATACTATCTATTGTCATGTAACAAAACTGAAATGTCATATTAAATGAAATAAATCTGTAAGGCAGACAAGGATTAGCTGGGCACCCCTTACAGTCAGAGAAGCAAAAGAGAGACCCCTCCTGCCTCCCCCCCAAGTCACCGAGTGTCAGTGGGTTTGCCTCCAGTGCCCCCGCAGCCCCACAAGACCCCAGTTCAGTTGAACCTGAGCCCATTTCCGAGAACACGAGACCTAGGGCCCTCCTTGCTGTCAGCACCCTCTCGAATCCCGGCTCTGATGACCCTGGCTCTCGTAAGCCAGTCTCCGGCATCCTGCAGCCCGTGTGGGTCCTTTGACCTCAGGTTGCCTGCAGCCCGTGTGGGTTACTGACCTGCACGTCACGAGCAGCCTGCCACATGTTCAAGTACACAATTCCAGTCTATCGATGCACCAAACTTCTTATTTGTAGTCACACAAGGAACACTAGCTCCAATAATCCACCGACATGGCACGGAAGAAAAATAAGTATAAAATATAATAAGATAGATAGATCGATAGATAGCTTTTTAGTTGTTTTTTCTTCTTTCTTTATTATTTTATCAAATTATTTCAGTAAATGGGTCTGAATTGGTTGTGTTATGAGCCCAGAGGACCCCAAAACCCAGCAGCAAGACAGGTGGTTACTTAAACAAAAGTTGCTTTTAATTATCTTTAAACATGAAAACAGAATCAAACTTTAACTTAGCACTATTGACTTAACTAACCTAGCTTAACCCCTTCTCATTCTAAGTGCATGTACATGTAATGTGTGTGTGTAAGTTCAGAAAAGTTTTTTGATTCATGGTCCAATCTCACTTCTCAATCCTCCAAATTCACTGGTTGCGGGCAATTCTTATACTGTGCACTGAATTTAACATTCATGAAGTTCACCAGGCTTTGGTGCTTGAAAGATAAATGGTTACCACTCAGTAAGGTTCTTGTTGGTTTTCAGAGAGAGATTTGTTGTTCAAGGACACCCACAACTGATTCATTTCTATCAGCCTCTCCAGTGTCTTGCTGATGAAACTTGCCCCTTCAGGGTTCTCCAGATGATAACCTCTTTCTTTCAGGTCACCACAGAGTTCCTTTTTATTTCTCTTATTCCAAGTGAAACAGCCAGTCCTCTCCTCTTGCATTAACCAGAAGGGCTTTGACCAGGCCGTCTTCTAAATGGGGATTTCCACAAGCTTGCCAGCTTGTCCTGTTCCAGTCCCAGCTTCTGTTACCGGCTGTAACACTGTGGAAGTGATCTCTGTGTGTGTATGTCTCTCTCTCACTCTCTCTCTCTCTGAGAGAAAGCCTGTTTGACTCTCTGCTTGCAAAACCACATGACCCTCAGAACAAACATTCTGTGGATCCAACAAGATCTTTCATCTGTTGTCTTTTGTAAACAACAATCCATTAGTTTTTTAAAATTTTTTTATTTTTCACACTATAAACCATATTGACCAAGATACATACAGACATTTTTCTTCTTAAATATATACAGTGTCGTTTTCTCCCCCCCTTCCCTCCTCCCTTCCCTCCCTCCCTCACCTCCCCTCCCATTTATTTAAAGTTCAGAATATAAGATACATTAAACCCATCAAACAATGTTGTCACTTAATAAAAATAAACAAGAAATTTTACTGAGTCAGTTCTTTTCGTTATCTTCTCCTTCTGTCATTTTAGGTGGTGGAAGTCCATGGTAGGATTTCTCTATTGTGTTTCATGTATGGCTCCCATATTTGTTCGAATATTGTGATGTTATTTCTTAAATTATATGTTATTTTTTCTAATGGAATACATTTAATCATTTCTATATACCATTGTTGTATTCTCAAGTTATCTTCTAATTTCCAGGTTGACATAATACACTTTTTTGCTACAGCTAGGGCTATCATAACAAATCTTTTTTGTGCTCCATCCAAATCGAGTCCAAATTCTTTGTTTCTTATATTACTTAGGAGGAAGATCTCTGGGTTTTTTGGTATATTGTTTTTTGTGATTTTATTTAATATCTGGTTTAGATCTTCCCAAAATTTTTTCACTTTCTCACACGTCCAGATTGCATGAATTGTTGTTCCCATTTCCTTTTTACAATGAAAACATCTGTCAGATACTGTTGGGTCCCATTTATTTAACTTTTGAGGTGTGATGTATAGCCTGTGTATCCAGTTATATTGTATCATACGTAACCTTGTGTTTATTGTATTTCTCATAGTTCCGGAGCATAGCTTCTCCCATGTTTCATTCTTTATCTTTATGTTTAGATCTTGTTCCCATTTTTGTTTAGTTTTACCATTTGTTTCCTCGTTCTCCTTTTCTTGCAGTTTGATCTACATGTTTGTTACAAATTTTTTGATTATCATTGTGTCTGTAATCACATATTCAAAATTGCTTCCTTCTGGTAACCTCAGACTGTTTCCCAATTTGTCCTTCAAGTACGTTTTCAGTTGGTAGTATGCAAACATTGTATCGTGAGTTATATTATATTTATCCTTCATTTGTTCAAAGGATAATAATTTATTTCCCGAAAAACAATTTTCTATTCTTTTGATCCCTTTTCTCTCCCATTCTCTAAAGGAAAGGTTATCTATTGTAAAAGGGATGAGCTGATTTTGCATCAATATTAGTTTTGGTAGTTGGTAATTTGTTTTATTCCTTTCTACATGAATCTTCTTCCAAATGTTGAGCAGATGATGCAATACCGGTGAATTCCTACGTTGTACCAATTTTCCATCCCATTTATATAGTATATGTTCAGGTATCTTCTCCCCTATTTTATCTAGTTCTAATCTAGTCCAATCTGGTTTTTCCCTTGTTTGATAAAAATCGGATAGGTATCTTAATTGTGCGGCTCTATAATAATTTTTAAAGTTTGGTAGTTGTAAGCCTCCTTGTTTGTACCATTCTGTTAATTTATCTAGTGCTATCCTCGGTTTCCCCCCTTTCCATAAAAATTTCCTTATTATTTTCTTTAACTCCTTGAAGAATTTCTCTGTTAGGCGTATTGGTAATGACTGAAATAGGCATTGTATCCTTGGGAAAATGTTCATTTTAATACAGTTTATCCTTCCTATCAGTGTTAGGGGTAAGTCTTTCCAATGCTCTAGGTCGTCTTGTAATTTTTTCATTAATGGATGGTAATTGAGTTTATATAGATGGCCGAGGTTTTTATTTATTTGTATACCTAGGTATCGCATTGCTTGTGTTTGCCATCTAAATGGCGATTCTTTCTTAAACTTTGAGAAATCTGCATTATTCATTGGCATTGCTTCACTTTTATTTGCATTGATCTTGTATCCTGACACTTCTCCATATTCCTTCAATTTCCTATGTAATTCTTTTATTGATATTTCTGGTTCTGTTAAGTATATTATAACGTCATCTGCAAATAGACTGATTTTATATTCCTTGTCTTTTATTTTTATCCCTTTTATTTTATTTTCTGTTCTTATCAGTTCTGCTAGTGGTTCTATAGCTAACGTGAACAGTGAGGGAGATAGTGGACATCCCTGCCTTGTTGATCTGCTTAAGTTAAATTGTTTTGATATAACAACAATCCATTAGTGAAGTCTCTTGGGCACTCTCCAAAGCTCTTGCAAAAACTGTGGAGCCGATATGTCTAGCATTAGCAGAGCTCCAGTATTTCAAATAAGATCCATTTTAAAGTTTTTGCATGTGACCTACTCTAACAAACCTTTCCCAATTTATCTCACAAAAACATATCTATATTCTCTGTCACAGCTGCTTACATTACTCTTATCAGTAGTTTGAGGTACCACAAGTGTTTTATACATTTTCTTTTGATCATTATTGTTTTCTTTCTGTGTGTGTTTACTTGTACACAAATGAATCACTATGTAATCGACATTTTTTATGTATGCTTCTATGTTAAACAATAAAAATATTTTAAATAAGAAAAAGATAGATAAATATTCACAGTTAACTTAGCACTATTAGTTAGTGCAAACTCCCCCCACCCCCCTAAGTTTCAATAGTGTGGACAAATCAGCTGGTGGTTCCTGGTTGAATTTATGGCTGGGGTTCGGGAAGGGTGGAGGGTATTCATGAGCCTGATAGCTGTTTGATAAAAGCTAGTCTTGAACCTAGAAGATGCAGGAGTTCAGGCTTCTGTACCTTGTGCCCGAAGGTCTCAGTGTGAAGACGTTGTGACCAGGGTGATGGGAGTCCTTTATGATGTCGGCTGTTTTCTTGAGGCAGCGCCTCACGCTGATGTGTCTGATGGTTGGTCGATTATCGCCCAGGTAGACTTGGCTGGGTTTGCCACTTTCTGAGTCCTGCTGCCTTCCTGGGCCTTCAAGTCACCAAACCAGGTCATGATATAACCAATCACTAGACTCTCCACATGCAGAAGTTCGGTAGAATATTTGATGTCAGGGAACATAGAACATATAATATTACAGCACAGTACAGGTCCTTCAGCCCATGATGTTGTGCCGACCTACCTAAACCTATTCAGCAATCTAACCCCTTCCCTACCACACACCCATAACTCTATTTCACTTGCATCATGTGCCTAAGTGTATTTTAAATATCTGTTTTATACCACCTCCTCCAAGACCCCTGGCGACGTATTCCAGCCACCCACTGCCCTCTGTGTTAAAAACTTCCTTCTGACTTCTCTAAACTTTTCTCTCCTTATTTTGTACAGATGTTCTCTGGTATTTGTTTCTGCTGTCCTAGGGAAAAAGCGCTGGTTGCCCACCCGATCTATCCTCTCGTAATCTTGTACACCTCTATTCTTCACTCCATGGAGAAAAAAAATCCCAGCTCTGTTAACCCTTCGGACTCCAATCCAGGCTACATCCTGGTACATTCTCTCTGCACCCTCTCCAAAGCTTCGACATCCTTCCCACAATGAGGCGACCAGAACTGAGCACAATATTCCAAGTGTCTTCTCACCAGAGAGCTGAAAGGTTGCCTCACGACTCTTGAACTCAGTTCTCTGACTAATGAAGATCAGCATGCTTATAAGCCTTCTTAAGCATGTATAGGAGCCAGAACTCACCTGATCACATTGATAATTGTTGCGGACGGCGGCGGCGTCCCAGGGTCCAGAGGCTGCGCACGTTCTCTTTCTACTAGTCTGCATGTGCGATTCACTGGGATTGTTGGCGCAGGCACAGGGGTTTGGGCAGGCTTGGAGAGTCAGTTAGTCCACATTGACGGTAATGGAAGGAGGGCTCCGATGTTTTCTATAGATTGTTACCATGGATTCATGATCGTTAACAGAGACTTAGCACATTGTGAGCAAGATCATTACCATGTTTTAAGTCCTTTTGCGTTAATAAATTAATTGTTTAAAACTCACCTGGTCTTTGTCATGAATTCCTTGAACGCGTCACAGTAATAATCCCATTTAGCCTCCGATTGATTTTATACAGATAGTCCCTACATTTTCATCAACAGAAAGTTATTGAATAAGATTGAATTGGACATTGTTGGAATATTTGGAGGGGAAACAGTCCTAATGCCCCTCTTTGGTTTGGAGCGATACTGAAAGCAGAATTGTGGCCACGATGGAAATGGTGAGCGCAGGCCGCTGACGGCAATCCGCCTCCAGTGGTCTGAGCATCGGCCGCAGAGGGGTCCGGGGCTTCTAATCCTGGAGCAGAGTGTCCTGCGTACCCGCTGTTGGAGTCATTTGTGGAGAATCACAGCGATAGCGTTGACTGCGGCCGTGGTGGAAACTCGCTCGTTGACAGCAGCACACAAGAAGTGGTAGGATTACGTTGGTGGACTCCTGTATATTTATGCAGCTTGAACACAGTTTGGAAGTGCTGCCGCTTGTCCTTTGGGGATTGTTGATTTGGGCTCGTGTTGTGCCTGCTTAGTGCTCGAGCTCGCGGATGGTTGGATGGAGATGTGTAAAATGGGCGCCACTGCTGACGTCACCGCTGAGGCGCAATAAAAACCACTGCAGAAGACATCGACTGAATCTAAAGTCAGCAACGTGGAAATCGCTGAAGGTATGGTAAAGAGGATAAAGATGCAAAGGGTGTGCAATTCCAACTGGAGAGAGGCAAATATTAAGGCAACGTCTGACATATAGGATGAAATACAACCAGGTGACAGGGGGTCAAATGTTGGAAGCAGGAGAAGCAAATGAAGTTCTTCTGGATCAAGCTCCAGAGTTTCCAGGACAACATCTGCATGTTTAAAGGTTCAGGCTGAAGAGGCTGCTCTTCTAATACCACAAAAATTGCTTGAGGATAAATATGTCTTAGAAGAGCAAGAGTAAGAGCAGGAGGAGCAGTTAAGGAGGAAAGAGGACGAGCTGGAGCTTGGATGCAAACATTGCTGCTACTATGGCCAAAGTGAAGGTACTAGGAGCCTCCAAAGGATCTGGTGTTCGAAGCAACTTATCTGAAGTGACTGATGGTATGGAGTCGTCTATTGACTCCATAAAGGATTACAGGTCCACAGTTACAAGATATGCATACATATAGACAAATCCTTGCCAGGCACAGTGTTACCAATCCACAAGTACCAGTGGTAACAACTGCAGACGAAGCTATGGCTCGGGTCCGGTCTAATGTCGTAGCTCCCTTGACACTCCAGTCAAGCATCAGAAATCTGGGTGAACGTGCACATGTGTCATCTCAAGGACAACCTTTTCCCCGCTGCCATCAGATTCCTGAATAATCAATGAACCAAAGACACGGCCTCACTTTTTGTGCACAGTTACTTCTATTTTATTGTTGTAAGATAGTTCATAATATGAAGCTGATGCTGTCACGAAACACCAAACTTCGGGACTTGTTCATGACAATAAATTCTGATACTGATTCTAAAGAAATCCTTATTGGCCAGGGAATTTCTGTTCAAATTGATATTTTCCAGGATAATGGTAAGTTTGAGATCCAGATTAAGAGAGTTTCATGTCCCCCCGGTGCATTTGGAGAAGACCGGATCCCCATACAAGAGAGATTATGAGTTGAATGTGTGCCCCAAGTTGTAGCCGAGCTCCAGAACCAGGATGTTCTAGAAGGCTACGCTGTTAGTTTTGATTACATGGTAATGGGATATCTACAACGAGTAGTTCAATAGTTTAAGGATAAAGCTAATTGAAAAGAATGACCACTATGTGATCAATGAAGATCAACATGGGTGTCACCAACTTAGCATCTGTGATATGGGAATACCATATATAATGGCATATAGGTCCACTGGCATATAGGACCACCTCCCCAAGCCCCCCACCCCCATTTTCAGTGTGAGAGTTTTTTTTTATAATTGTTTTCGTGTACTCACCTCATTGAATTTGCTTGGGGTTCCTGTCGCTCCGTCCCTCCCTCCCACCGTTCGCTCTCTCCCACAGTGCTTTGAGGGGAGGGCAGGGCCTCGACAAGCCTGATCATTTGCGAAAGAGCGAGCCTTTTCTTTTTGGAAGCTTAAGGGTATCACATGTTGTTGGGATTTGTTCTTGGAAGGTTATCTTGTGTCCTTTGGATAACTTTCAAACAAAAAGGGTCTGCCTAATTCGCATTTGATAAGATATTTTCAAATTGACAATTTTTGAATGCAAATTTTTCCCTGCTGCATCAGTCAGATATACTTCCTTTTTTTTAAATTTTTAAAAATTTTTCTCACTATGAACCATATTGACCAAAATACACATAAACATTTCCCTCTTGAATATACACAGTGTAATTTTCTCCCCTTTTTCCCCCCTCCCTTCCTTCCCTCCTTCCCACCCCATCGATCAGATATACTTGATGCTCTTTTCTGTGTGAATCCCTCCTGGAAGGGTTTAAGAACAATGTTATTGAACTTGCGACCAGTCTCAACTGATAAATTTAAAAGGGCATTGGACCAGGAGCTCCAAAAGTCGTTTTCTGCAGAGATGTGGGAAAAGATTCTTAAACTAGTTAATACCTCATTCATGTGTGCTCGACACTCTCTATCCAATTTAAGGTAGTACATAGAGTGCATATGTCGAAGGACAAGCTTGTCCATATTTTTCCTAATTTTAATCCAATCTGTGATAGGTGTAACTCACAAGTGGTTTCATTAAATCAGGATTTATTGTCATGAACAAGTGATAAAATTCAGTGTTTGCAGTAGCATCAGAGGGCAAACGTTCATATTATAAACCATCTTACGACATTACTATAAAAATTAAAAAAATAAAAATAATAGTGAGGCCGTGTCTTTGGTTCATTGATTATTCAGGAATCTGATGGCAGTGGGGAAGAAGCTGTCCTTGTGCCACTGAGTGGTCATCTTTAGCCTCCTGTGCTTTTTCCCCCCAATGGTTGCAGAGTGAAGAGGGAAGGGCCTGGCAGGTGGGGGTCTTTGAGGATAGAGACTGCTTTTTTAAGACACCACCTCATGTCAATGTCCTCGATGGAGTGAAGTTTAGTGCCTGTGATGTCGCATGCCGGGTTAACAACCCAATGGAGTTTATTCTTGTCCTGAGAGTTGGCACCTCCAGGCAGTGATGCTCTCCACTGTACACCTGTAAGATTTTACAAGAGTCTTCACAGACACCTCACAAAGTATAGCCGCTGGCGAGCCTTCTTTGTGATTGCATCAACATGGAGGCTCCAGGACAGTTCCTCGGAGATGTTGACCCCAGGGAATTTGAAGTTCTTGACCCTCTCCAATACTGAGCCCTCGATGAGGACTGGGGCCTGTTTCCCTGACTTCCTCCTGGAGTCCACAATCATCTCCTTGGTTTTGCTGACTTTGAGCATTGTGACACCATTCAACGAGCTGATCTCTCTCCCTCCTGTACACTTCCTCATTGCTGTTTGTGATTCTGCCGACAAACGTGGTGTCTCCGGAAAACGTAGATGGCATTGGAATTGTGCCTAGACACACAGTCATGAGTGTATAATAAGTAAAGCAGTGGGCTAAGCACATATCCTTGGGGTATGCCTGTGATCAGTGAGGAGCAGACGTTGCATCCAATTTGTACCGACTGTCATCTTCCAATGAGAAAGACAAGGATCCAGTTGCAGAGTTGGGTACAGAGGCCTAGAGTTTATGACCCATATGTTTTGGTCCTGTCCGACTTTGAAAAGATATTGGAAAGTTATCTTTGGTATTCTTTCAATAATCCTCACAATTGATTTACCACCATATCCCTTAACTGCCCTTTTTGGAGTTTCAGAAGCAGACGTAGGTCGTTGTCCAGTTTATGTTCATCGGATGATAGCTTTTTACCACCCTGATGGTGGGGAGAGCAATTCTACTGAACTCCGCCTGCTGTAGTTCAATGGTCTTCTCAAACCATGGCCTGTTTGAAGTTGGAGAAAATCAGAGGTGCTACATTTGTTTCTACTGTCAAATATGAAGAAACTTGACACCCATTCGTACAATATTTTCCTATGGTATAATTTCTAACACTTTCTCTGATTTATTGTCCCTCCTGATACCATTAATTTCTCTTGTGGGCGAGGACCAGCATTCTCACTCCCCGTGGGAAGAAGCTGCTCCTCAGCCTGGTGGTTCTGGCTTTGTGTTTGATGATCGCGGATCCAAGGCTTTCCAATTTTTGTTTTAGTTTTTTTTAGATTAGTATAGAGGCTTTTGCTCTAAAGGGAATTCTTTTCTTTGATTGAGTACGGGGAGATGAAGGCACTATCATTATTTACTGACTGTTGTATATTGTAATCTTTTCAACCATGAATCCATGTATGTTTTATATTAAAATCAATAAAAAGATTGATAAAGAAAAAAGACTCGCCCCACCAGGTTCAGAAACAGCTGCTACCCCTCCACCATCAGACTCCTCAATGACAAATTCAATCAGGAACTCATTTAAGGACTCTGACTGCGCAATTTATTGATTTTCCTTATTCTCCCTGCATTGCACGGAGAGTTTGTTTATCTTCGTGATCTGTTTGCAGTGCCTCATTTGTTTACACATATACAGTTTGTTTTTGCACTACCAATAAGTGGTAATTCTGCCGCGCCCGCAGGAAAAAGAATCTCAGGGTTGTATGTGCTCTGACATCTGAACTTTGTACATATGGTCACATTATCCCTGGTGCAGTGAGTTGTGTTCTGTGAGCAGTTCAGCCAGTCAACTCTGACATTCATACATCCGTACAAAGTAGCAGGACAAAAGTAGAGTTTGTAGTGAGAAAGATCTATCAGAATGCAGCACTGCTGTGGGGTTCACTCGGGAATCTTACGGCTCTGGAGAAGAAACTGTCTCTTAAGCCTGTTGGTACATGAACCTTCTTGATGGGAAGAGTTTAGTTTAATCTCTCCCTATAACAGGCTAAAATCCCCTCTTTCTTCACTATTATACCAGGTTTTTTATATCAAAAATATGGAACGCTTCACGAATTTGCGTGTCATCCTTGCGCAGGGGCCATGTTAATCTTCTCTGTATCGTTCCAATTTTAGTATATGTGCTGCCGAAGCGAGCACATTATACCAGTTTTAAAGAAACATATTATAACAGGAATTCTTCATGGATGTTGCTTGACCCATAAAGCTCCCCCAGTGGTTCCCTTTGTCTCTGCAGCCAACACTGCAGATGCAGTCTCCCCAAGGTCCTGTGCACTAAGACTACCTCCCTCCTGCCACATACAACCTAGTGGCTGAATGGATGGAAATCCTGCCCAGGAAAGATCCTCCGAGATAGTGACTCGAAGGAATTTAAATTTTGCTCACCCTCTCTGCCTCTGATCCCCCCAATGATCACTGGATTGTACATCTCCAGCTTTCCCTTCCTGAAGTCAACACTCAGCCCCTTGGATTTGGTGACATTGAGAGTGAGGTTGTTGTTGGTGGCCAACATTCGGCCAAGTTTTCAATCTTCCTCTTGTATGCTGACTCATTGCTCCCCTTTTTATCGTCGGGAAATTTGTAGATGGTGTTGCCGTCATACCGAGCCACGCAGTCACAGGTGCAGAGTGAGTAGAACCAGGGGCTAAGAACACAGCCCTGTGGTGCTACAGTACCAACGGAGATTGAGGAGATGTTCTTGCCAATCTGCACTGATTGGGGTCTGGAGGTGGGGTGTGGAGGCCCAGGTTTTGGAGTTTGCTGACCAGTTTTGAGGGGATGATACCGAACTGTCATCAATAAAGAGCTATTTGTTGGCCAGGTGTCCCAGGGTTTGGCGTGGAGCCAGTGAGCTGTCCGCTGACAGGCTGACAACTTCAAGGCCAAATCTTTGTTTCTGGATTCCAATTCTTAATCTTTCAAAGAAATACCAGAAAATACTGGAAATGCTCAGCAGGTTGGTCAGCATCCTTGGTAAGTGGTGGAGTCGACATTTCAGGTGGATGGCCCTCGATTAAGTTGAATTAAACCAGTTTTAAGTTGAGAAGGGGAGGGTTGGAAAGAAAAAAAGGGGAATGTGTGTGAAGGAGTGAGGCCCAGGTGAAACGGAACGTCACAGTGATAATGGAGCTGACAGGGGGAGGATGGGACGAGTACAAGTTGGTAATGGAGCCAAATTGAAGGGCTGAGAGAAAGAGCAATGTTGGAACTGCCAGGTACAAACTTGAGAAGCAAAACAGGAGCCAGAAATCTGAGATAAAAGAGAAAATTGATTTCAGCTTGGTGCTTAAAATGATCATTCCCCAGAGGCTGGTGGAGAATCTGTCCTTGCTAGGAATCAACAACCCCTCTCATTAAGTGGATCCTGGACGTCCTACTGGAATGACTACAGTCTGTCCAGGTTGATAGAAGAACGTTCAGCACCGTCACACTGAGCACGGGCGTGCCTCAGGGCCACGTGCTCAGCCCACTCCAGTTCACGCTACTGACCCACGACGGCATCACCAGAACCAGCTCTAACTCCTACAGTGTCATCACGTCTACAATTGAAACGACAGGAGTCGACCTCATCAGCAACAGCGAGACGAGGTGGAAAATCTCGTGAAATGGCGCGAGAGTAACAACCTGAGTCTCAACATGGACAAGATGAAGGAGATGATCATGGATTTCAGGAGGACCAGGAACGACCACCCTCCACTAACATATCAATCGCTCTGTAGCAGAGAGCACCATGTTCCTTGGAATACACTTAATTAGTGACCTATTGTGGACACTCAACACCTCCTCACTCGTCAGGAAGGTTCATCAGAGACTGCACTTCCTGTGAAGACTGAAGCGGGCAAGGCTATCGAGATCATCCTGAATGGCTGCATCACAATTGCTCCAGAGAAATGAATTGGAAGTCAATCCACAGGACCATAGGAGTGGCAGAGAGGATGACTGGAGTCTCTCCCCCTCCCCCCCCCCCCCACCTCACTACCATTGACATGATCTACCAGGATCGCTTTCTGAACAGAGCATGTAAAACCACTGAGGGTCTCTTCCACCCTGCACACAGGATCTTTCAGCTACTCCCGTCAAGGAAGAGATACAGGAGTATGAGATCTGGCACCACCAAGCTGAGGAATAGCTTCTTCCCTCGGGTAGTGTGAACGACCAAAGGAACTTCTCACACTAACCATATTTACAAAACAATTGTTTACAAAATAATTGTCCTGCATATGTATTGTTAGTTGTGTGTCCATGTGTTTTGCACCAAGGATTGGAGAACACTGATTCATCAGTTTGTACTTGTACAATCAGGTGACAATAAACTTGACTTGACTTGATAAGATAGCTGCAGGAAGGTGGTTTCCACTGGCAGGTGAGTCAAGAATGAGGAAACAGTCTCAAAAACTGGGGCTATAGATTTAAGACAGGAATGAAGAGGAACTGCTTCTCCCAGAGAGAAGTGAATCTCTGTCCAAGGAAGAGGAAGAGCCTGCCTTGTTAAGTATATTTAAAACAGATTGTCAGTGCATTACAGGCAAAACCCTCCCTGCTTTACCATTGAGAAAATCTATGTGAAATACTGGCATCGGAGAGCAGCAGCGATCACCAAGGCTCTGCATCACCCAGCACGTGCTCTGTTCTCACTGCTGCCATCAAGAAAGAGGTGTAGGTTTCACAAGACTCACAGCACCAGGTTCAGGAACAGCTGCCACCCCTCCACCTTCAGTCTCCTCAACCAGCGACTCATTTAAAGACTCTGACTGCACATTATTTATTACTGAACATTTATTTTTTTCTGTATTTGCACAGTTTGTTTCCATTTCTGTCTTGTATACGTACATCTTTTCTTGAGTACATTTTACAGTTACCGATAGAGAAAAGGATCGGAGGTCAATCCACAGGACCATAAGAGTGGCAGAGAGGATTCTGGAGTATTCCTTCCCCCATCGACGTGATCTACTGGGATAATTGTTTGTGGCGGGGGTGCAACATCATTGACGACCCCTTCCACCCCGCACACAGCATCTTTCAGCTGCTCCCGTCAGGGAAGAGATACAGGAGGATCAGAGCCAGAACCACCAGGCTGAGGAGCAGCTTCTTCCCACGGGGAGTGAGAATGCTGAACGACCAAAGAACCTGCTCACAGTTACCGTCCAAGACTCTCATTTTCATGAAATACCATTGAATCCTTGAAGAAGGGCTTAGGCCCGAAACATCAGGAACATATTTTTATCTCCTGTGGACGCTGCCAGATCGACAGAGTTCCTCCAGCATTTACTGCGTGTTTTTGCTACAGTCAAAACATCTGCTGACTTTCATGTTTTGCTCATGAAGCAATATTTATTCATTACTTTGTGTCTTTGAATGCTCATCCTGCATGTGTCGTCTGGTTTTGCACTGCAGACTGGAGATCGCTGTTTCATTGGGTTGCATTGAACAATCGGATGACAATAAACTTGACGAAATACAGTTTCCCGCCTTTTCCCTGCGAGGATGGGTCATCAGCATTTCAGCAGGTGAGAAATTTGCTGTTTCGTTGCGGCCAGCAGTAGGCCTGTGGTGGTGAGAACAAGCTCGAGGATCGAAGAAGTAGCAAGTCTGACTCTGAGCATGGCCTCGTAACAAATGGTGGTCTTTATTAACACGTGAGGGGAATTTGCACCAGGGAAACACATAGACAGTCCAGGGGTGGGCAACCTTTTCATTTTTAATTTGGACATAATGCACAGTAACAGGCCATTTCAGCCCATGAGTGCGTTCCGGGGGGGCGTGGATTAATTGGGCGGCACAGACTCGAGGGCCGAAATGGCCTGTTACCGTGCTGAATGTCGAAATTAAAAATTAAAAGGTTGACCACCCCTGAATGAAATCAGCTACACATAACATATCCGTATTGGATGCAAATAAATGACTGATAATTGCTCCTCCCAACAACTCACTGCCAATCGCAACTCCCAAGTGCAATGCGAATATTAAATAGAGAGTACGCCTCGCCCCCCCCCCCCCCCCCCACCTTTACCGGCACACACCTTGCAATTGGTTCTCCAGCATCGCTCATAGCTCACGACCTATAGTGTAATTAGCATTCATTCCCAGACAAAAGGAATTGATTGGATTGGATAAGAGGACAGGAGAGAGGAAGGGTGAGAATTATTTGAGGCAGGGGGCATTTTGGCTTGGTGAGAGCAGGCCTGGGGGAAAGGAGACAGAGGAACAGGAGGAAAGAGAGAAGCAGAGCCAGCGGAGAGGATTCATCGGAATAGATGGGGTCGGCTGAGAGGTGGGGGGTGGTGCTAACGGAAACCAGAGAAGGCGATGTAAATGCCGTCTGGTTGGATTTACACCTCTGCCACCACTGTTGCACCTTGTCGCTCCTCCCACCTCTGTTGTTTGAAGGGTTGCTGCTTGGTGTCAGCCCTTCAGTGTCCAATATCGAAAAGACTCCAGATTGTGATCTTACCCCACAGCCCCCTCACGTTGGCTGTGCCAAGCCCCAGTGCCTCCCTCAGCGCATACTCCTGCCGTCTAGAATGTGCCAGTCCGCAGCTTTCCCTCCCCGACATCTCCCTGTGCAGGAAAGCTGTTCTTGCCACATTTACTATGATATAATGGCAGGGTAATAAGGGGCGTGGATCATTCGGACAGGCGCCTCCAGTTCGAAAGCACTCGCTGCTTCTTTATGTAAACGACTCCAACTCTTCTTCAGAAAGGAGCCGCTGACATTCTGTGACTAGGAGATCCCTTGAGATTGCATTCCTTTTTCCCAGTGCTACTCCCAGCTCTGGGTCAGCCGAACAATTGGGAGGGGGCAGGGGGGATCAGGGTGAGAGGAGCAAAGTCTCAGCAGTGTGCCGGAACTGTAGTGAGCCAATAGGCCCCATCTCATCAGAGCACAATTCAATGGAAGCAAAATTTGGGTGGGGGAGCTGCACTGAAATATAAATTTCAACATAGAGCACGGTAACAGGCCCTTCTGGCCAAGAGCTCATGCCGCCCAAATATGTTTTGAAGGGTGGGTGGAAGCCAAAGCACCCCGGAGGAAACCCATGCAGGTCATGGGGAGAATGTGCAAGCTCCTTACAGACAGCATGGGAGAGAAGTATGGAAGTATGGAAGAAACTAACTAAAACTCAACTGCCTCACAGGGAAAGGGGCCCATAAACTTTGAGTAGAGTCCTAAGGGGGCCATAGCCAAAAGAAAGGGGTTGAAAACTGCTGTTCTCGGCCACCGAGCCAGGTTCTCAGAGAACAGAATGAAGGTGCTCCCTGTCTGCGTCCAGTATCCCTGATGCAGAGAAATAATTGAGTGGGAGCAGGTGACAGGGTGAGGTGGAAGGTGTGAACTTAGCAAGAAGGAAACCTTTACTAGCACGACCGAGGACACTAGATGTTGCTGGAAAGATGTGGTTTCAAAAATGGTACGTTCTGTTGAGACCATCCTTCCTTCAATTTAAGACCATAACTCTGAGATCAACCTTACCTCTTTCTCTGGTGACCTTGAACCTCACAAGACTATGGTTGGACAGTACACAAAAGTGCTGGAGAAACTCAGCGGGTCACACAGCATCCACGAGAAGTTAAGGACAACCAACATTTCAGGCCTGAGCTCTTCGTCTTGATATGAACAAAAAGGAGGCAGGCACCTGAGGAGGAGAGGAGAGGAGGAAGGGGCAGGGAGAAGGACACAAGATAGAGGTCACAGGTTGGTAAAGGTGGTGATCACTCGAAAGACTGTGGTTGAGAAACCAATAGACTTTTATTCACTTAAGAACAAAGGCACATCCATACTGTTCGATGGTCCTGCACCAAGAAGGGGGGCACCTTTACACAGAGGCCTGTGGTGAGTGGCCCCAGGTACAATTGGCCAATAGGTGTGCCTGACCAGACAATTACAAGCAACAGTGGTTTACTGCGCGGGCAGAAGAGAAAAAGGTGATGGGGGAAGGGGCAGCTCTCTGAATGGAGAGGGAAGGGGGTTGGGGAACTTGAGGCAGAGGGATGGGGTTAAGAGAGAGATGGGGGAAGGGTTTCACGGAAGCTGGAGAAGTTGATGCTAATGACGTCTAGTAGGGAGAGTTCCAGATGGAATATAATTGGCATTTTTGAAAGGTTGCTCCACAGACATTTCCATGGTCCTCATGCACTGTCAGACTGAGACCACCTGCAAAGTGGAGAAACAACTCTTCATATTCTGTCTGGGCACCCTCCAACTGGATGGCATTAACATTGTCTTCTCCGGATTTCCATACACCCCCAACCCACCCCCTCTGTCCCCTTCCCCTATCCCTACATCCCCTTTCCTATTCTCTCTCACTCTCTCTCTCACTCTCTCTCTCTCTCTCTCTCTCTCTCTCTCTCTCTCTCTCTCTATTTCCCTCTGTATCCTTCCCTCCAGCTCTACATTCACAGAGCCACCATCCCCCAATCAATTCTCACCTTTCTTCTCTTGTCCTCCTATTCTTATCCAATTTATAGCCTTCTGTTTGTTGGTTTGTGCTTCCCTCCCTCCCTCTCTTGCCCTTTTTCTTCTTCCCCCAGCTTTTTTTAATTCAGCCGGCTGCCTGTTTCTTGCTCATGACTTGCAGAATGGCTCAGGCCCAAAACGCCACCTCTTCCAGTCTCACGAGGATGGCCGCAGCAGCAAAGCCTTCATAAAGAATCCAAAACATGAGGAGTCACGTGATGGAGTAGTGGCCGGTCGGGGAACTCCAGCCCTCTCCGGAAAAGTAAAAAAAAGACAGTGAAAAAACAAAGGCACAAACACAAAAACCAAAATAAAGTGAAAGTAAAGGTGTGGAGAAAATGGCTGCGAAGAAAGAAAAGCCCAAAGCAATGGGAAGAAGAGAAGAAGAAAAGACATCGGAAGAAGAAGGTCAAGGCCTTACCTGTACGAGGAGGCCCGCCGTGGAGAGAGAAGCCCGCTCCCTAAGGTCAGTCGAAGCCCCGAACTCGGGACTACAAAAATGGCTCACGGAGCCAAACAAAAGTGCACAACCGCGCATGCGTGATGCGCAAGACAAAAATAACACTGACGGGAGGGGGTACCAGCTGAGGAGTCAATCTCCACAGCTGAGAATGACAGCCACAACACGCCAGCAAGAGGAAAACACAGAAAATAACGAGAGCAAGAAAGAAGAGAGTAGAAATAAGAAATCAAAGAAACAACAGATGACCAACCCAGAGGAAGAAGACCAGCAGCAAGACACTTCTAGTAAAAATAAGAAGACCAAAAATACCCAACAAAATAAAACAAATAACCCAACAAGAAAACCAGAAGAGACAGAGGTAAAGGACACAGATCCTGGAGTGGACTCAGAAGAAGAAGAGGAAGAACACAGAGAAATGGAAGATGAAGGAAAGGGCAAGTACATGGATATATTTTTTTTTAAAGAATATATGGAATCAGTAAAAGAATGGCAGATGCAAGAATTCAGTGAAATAAAAAGAAGAATAAAAAGTACAGAAGAAAAAGTGAATAGATTAGAGATGATCATGTCAGATATAGGAAAAAGAATGGACAAGGTGGAAGAATGAGAAACAGCCGTAGAAATGGAAGTAGATGACTTAAAAAAGAAATTAGAAGAATCTGATAAAAAAGTTAAAGAGACACAAGAGCTGTTAGCTCAGAAGATAGATATAATGGAAAATTATAATAGAAGAAACAATATAAAGATAGTGGGCCTGAAGGAAGATGAAGAAGGCAAGAATATGAGAGAATTTATAAAAGAATGGATCCCCAGGGTCCTAGGAAGACCAGAATTATAGGAAGAAATGGAAATAGAAAGGGCACACAAAACATTAGCCCCTAAACCACAACCACAACAAAAAACAAGATCCATTCTAGTAAAATTCTTAAGATATACAACAAGAGAAAATATATTGGAGAAAGCAATGAGGAAAATAAGAGAAGACAAAAAATCACTGGAATACAAAGGTCAAAAATTTTTTTTCTATCCAGATATAAGTTTTGAACTCCTGAAGAAGAGGAAAGAGTTTAATACAGCAAAAACGATCCTATGGAAAAAAGGATATAAATTTATGCTTAAGCGGTACTTAAAATAGTTATTCCAGGGCAGCAAAACAGACTATTCTTGGATCCAGAGGAAGCACGAAAATTTGCAGAACAACTACAAAACAGACAGAGAGATGAAGACATGTCTTCTTTGGCTTGGCTTCGCGGACGAAGATTTATGGAGGGGGTAAAAAGTCCACGTCAGCTGCAGGCTCGTTTGTGGCTGACAAGTCTGATGCGGGACAGGCAGACACGATTGCAGCGGTTGCAAGGGAAAATTGGTTGGTTGGGGTTGGGTGTTGGGTTTTTCCTCCTTTGCCTTTTGTCAGTGAGGTGGGCTCTGCGGTCTTCTTCAAAGGAGGTTGCTGCCCGCCAAACTGTGAGGCGCCAAGATGCACGGTTTGAGGCGTTATCAGCCCACTGGCGGTGGTCAATGTGGCAGGCACCAAGAGATTTCTTTAGGCAGTCCTTGTACCTTTTCTTTGGTGCACCTCTGTCACGGTGGCCAGTGGAGAGCTCGCCATATAACACGATCTTGGGAAGGCGATGGTCCTCCATTCTGGAGACGTGACCCATCCAGCGCAGCTGGATCTTCAGCAGCGTGGACTCGATGCTGTCGACCTCTGCCATCTCGAGTACTTCGACGTTAGGGGTGTAAGCGCTCCAATGGATGTTGAGGATGGAGCGGAGACAACGCTGGTGGAAGCGTTCTTGGAGCCGTAGGTGGTGCCGGTAGAGGACCCATGATTCGGAGCCGAACAGGAGTGTGGGTATGACAACGGCTCTGTATACGCTTATCTTTGTGAGGTTTTTCAGTTGGTTGTTTTTCCAGACTCTTTTGTGTAGTCTTCCAAAGGCGCTATTTGCCTTGGCGAGTCTGTTGTCTATCTCATTGTCGATCCTTGCATCTGATGAAATGGTGCAGCCGAGATAGGTAAACTGGTTGACCGTTTTGAGTTTTGTGTGCCCGATGGAGATGTGGGGGGGGCTGGTAGTCATGGTGGGGAGCTGGCTGATGGAGGACCTCAGTTTTCTTCAGGCTGACTTCCAGGCCAAACATTTTGGCAGTTTCCGCAAAGCAGGACGTCAAGCGCTGAAGAGCTGGCTCTGAATGGGCAACTAAAGCGGCATCGTCTGCAAAGAGTAGTTCACGGACAAGTTTCTCTTGTGTCTTGGTGTGAGCTTGCAGGCGCCTCAGATTGAAGAGACTGCCATCCGTGCGGTACCGGATGTAAACAGCGTCTTCATTGTTGGGGTCTTTCATGGCTTGGTTCAGCATCATGCTGAAGAAGATTGAAAAGAGGGTTGGTGCCAGAACACAGCCTTGCTTCACGCCATTGTTAATGGAGAAGGGTTCAGAGAGCTCATTGCTGTATCTGACCCGACCTTGTTGGTTTTCGTGCAGTTGGATAATCATGTTGAGGAACTTTGGGGGACATCCGATGCGCTCTATTATTTGCCAAAGCCCTTTCCTGCTCACGGTGTCGAAGGCTTTGGTGAGGTCAACAAAGGTGATGTAGAGTCCTTTGTTTTGTTCTCTGCACTTTTCTTGGAGCTGTCTGAGGGCAAAGACCATGTCAGTGGTTCCTCTGTTTGCGCGAAAGCCGCACTGTGATTCTGGGAGAATATTCTCGGCGACACTAGGTATTATTCTATTTAGTAGAATCCTAGCGAAGATTTTGCCTGCAATGGAGAGCAACGTGATTCCCCTGTAGTTTGAGCAGTCTGATTTCTCGCCTTTGTTTTTGTACAGGGTGATGATGGTGGCATCATGAAGATCCTGAGGCAGTTTACCTTGGTCCCAACAAAGCTTGAAAAACTCATGCAGTTTGGCATGCAGAGTTTTGCCGCCAGCCTTCCAGACTTCTGGGGGGATTCCATCCATACCTGCTGCTTTGCCACTTTTCAGTTGTTCGATTGCCTTATATGTCTCATCCAGGGTGGGAACCTCATCCAGCTCTAGCCTTAGGGGCTGTTGAGGGAGCTGGAGCAGGGCAGAATCTTGGACTGAGCGGTTGGCACTGAAAAGAGATTGGAAGTGTTCTGACCATCAGTTGAGGATGGAGATCTTGTCGCTGAGGAGGACTTTGCCGTCTGAGCTGCGCAGCGGGCTTTGGACTTGGGGTGAGGGGCCGTACACAGCCTTTAGAGCCTCGTAGAAACCCCTGAAGTCGCCAATGTCCGCGCTGAGCTGTGTTCGTTTGGCGAGGCTCGTCTGTAGATTTCCACCCCGCCACTCCAGGCACAGGGAGAGCAGCAGCGGCCCCGGCCCCGGTCCGGGCGAAGGGTAGACGGCGGCGGCCCCGATACGGGCAGGAGCAAGGGAGAGACGGCGGCCCCGGCCTCGGTCGAGTGAGGCAGGCGGAGGCCCCGATACGGGCAGAGAGTGGGAGACGGCGGCCCCAGTCCAGGCACAGGGAGAGCAGCAGCGGCCCCGGCCCCGGTCCGGGCGAAGGGTAGACGGCGGCGGCCCCGATACGGGCAGGAGCAAGGGGGAGACGGCGGCCCCGGCCTCGGTCGAGTGAGGCAGGCGGAGGCCCCGGTCCGGACAGGGAGTGGGAGGCGGCGGCCCCAGTCCAGGCACAGGGAGAGCAGCAGCGGCCCCGGCCCCGGTCCGGGCGAAGGGTAGACGGCGGCGGCCCCGATACGGGCAGGAGCAAGGGGGCGACGGTGGCCCCGGCCTCGATCGAGTGAGGCAGGCGGAGGCCCCGGTCCGGGCAGGGAGTGGGAGGCGGCGGCCCCAGTCCAGGCACAGGGTGAACTGCGGCGGCCTCGGCCCCGGTCCGGGCAGTATGGACCGACCTAGGAGGGGAGGCAGGCCCCTCCAGCCCGGGTAAGAAACCTGAAGACATGTAACGAGAACAAAAATGACCACAAACTATATGTATGTGTGTATGTAGGTATGTATATATATAAAAAAATAGAGTATAGGTAAGAACTAAGAAGGGAAAGAAAGGGAAGAAAGGAAGTATGGGGGGAATTAAGAGAGTGACCTTTGTTATATATGAAGATTAAAATCTTTTCTGGGGAGGGCTGGGTGGGGAAGAATTACGGTCACTGCAAAATCAGTTGACGCTTGCAGGTGAATTCGCAAATCCAAATGGAGAGGGGAGATGTGGTTGCCCGACAAGGGACAAAGGGCAACTCAGGAAGGGGAGGGGATAGTGGGGTTAAAGGAATTTTAGATAGGAGAATAATGGAAATATTTTATGTTTTAGAAATGTTGTCTTATAATTTGTTCAAAAAAAAAGCAGAAATGGATAAGAAGGAAAGGTGATGATGAGGAAACGGAAAGGAAAGATAAACAAAGTATGAAATGGCTATGTTGAACTATATGACTAAATATTAATGGAATACATAACCAAATCAAAAGGAAAAAACTGTTAAATTTACTGAAAAAAGAAAAAATTGATAGAGCATTCGTACAAGAAACACACTTAACTGAAGTGGAACACAAGAAATTAAAGAGAGATTGGATAGGACACGTAACAGCAGCATCATATAATTCAAAAGCTAGAGGAGTAGCTATATTAATGTACAAATCAAAATAGAAGAGGAAATAATAGATCCAGCAGGGAGATATGTAATGATAAAATGTCAGATATATTCGGAGTTTTGGAATTTACTCAATGTATATTCACCTAATGAAGAAGATCAAAAATTTATGCAAGATATCTTTTTGAAGATAGTAGACACGCAAGGGAACATACTAATAGGAGGGGATTTCAACCTTAATTTGGATTCAAACATGGATAAAACTGGAAAAAAAATTAACAGAAAGAACAAAGTAACCAAATTTATAATTAAATTGATGCAAGAAATGCAACTTCTGGATATATGGAGGAAACAACACCCAAAGGAAAAGGAATATTCATATTATTCAGGTAGACATAAAACATACTCAAGAATAGACCTATTCCTGTTATCAGCTCGCATGCAAGAGAGAGTTAGGAAAATGGAATATAAAGCTAGACTATTATTGGACCACTCACCCCTGTTATTGACAATAGAGTTAGAGGACATCCCACCAAGAATGTATAGATGGAGATTAAACTCCATGCTACTTAAAAGGCAGGATTTTAGAGAATTCATTGAACGACAAATTAAAATGTACTTTGAAATAAATACGGAATCAGTGAAAGATAAGTTTATACTATGGGACGCAATGAAAGCGTTCATCAGAGGGCAAATAATAAGTTATGTAACTATGAAGAAGGACTACAATCAGGAAACAGAGCAGTTGGAAAGGGAAATTGCAAATATAGAAAAAGAATTAGCAATGAAGGAAGACACAACTAAAAGAAGAGAATTGGTAGATAAAAAAATAAAATATGAAACACTACAAACATTTAAGGTGGAGAAGAATATAATGAAGACAAAACAGAAATATTATGAATTAGGAGAAAAAACGCACAAAATTCTAGCGTGGCAGCTTAAGACAGAACAAACTAAGAGAATGGTATTGGCATTAAGGAAAAAAGACAAGCAAATCACATATAATCCAACGGAGATTAATGAAAACTTCAGAGAATTCTACGAACAACTATATCAAACTGAAAACGAAGGGAAAGAAGACAAAATAGATGAATTTTTAACTAAAATTGAACTACCAAAATTACAAACAGAGGAACAAAATAAATTAACAAAACCATTTGAAATAGAAGAAATACAGAAGATAATAAAAAAACTACCGAACAATAAAACACCAGGAGAGGATAGATTCCCAATAGAATTCTATAAAACATTTAAAGATTTATTAATTCCTCCCCTTCTGGAAGTAATCAACCAGATTGATAAAACACAAAGCTTACCAGATTCATGCAAAACAGCAATAATTACAGTAATACCAAAGACAGGGAAAGATACACTCGGACCAGCGTCATATAGACCAATATCTTTACTTAACACAGATTATAAGGTAATAGCTAAACTATTAGCAAACAGATTAGCTGACTATGTACCAAAAATAGTAAATCTAGACCAAACTGGATTTATTAAAAAAAGATGAAGAACAGACAATATCTGTAAATTTATTAACTTAATTCATGCAGTTAAAGGAAATAAAACTCCAACAGTAGCAGTTGCTTTAGACGCAAAGAAGGCCTTTGACAGAGTAGAATGGAATTATTTATTCAAAGTACTACAAAAATTCAGCTTACTAGAGAAATTTATTAATTGGATTAAAGCATTATATAAGGGGCCATTGGCGAAAGTGACAGTAAATTGATATATATATCAAAACAATTCAACTTAAGCAGATCAACAAGGCAGGGATGCCCACTATCTCCCTTATTGTTCGCGTTAGCCATAGAACCACTAGCAGAACTGATAACAGAAAATAAAATAAAAGGGATAAAAATATAAGAGAAGGAATATAAAATCAGTCTATTTGCAGATGACATTATAATATACTTAGCAGAACCATAAATATCAATAAAAGAACTACACAGGAAATTGAAGGAATATGGAGAAGTGTCGGGGTACAAGATTAACGCAAATAAAAATGAAGCAATGCCAATGAATAATGCGGATTTCTCAAAATTTAAGAAAGAATCACCATTCAGATGGCAAACGCAAGCAATGCGATACCTAGGTATACAAATAAATAAAAACCTCGGACATCTATATAAACTCAATTATTATCCACTAATGAAAAAATTACAAGACGACTTAGAGCATTGGAAAGACTTACCCCTAACACTGATAGGAAGGATAAACTGTATTAAAATGAACATTTTCCCAAGGATACAATACTTATTTCAGACATTACCAATACGCTTAACAGAGAAATTCTTCAAGGAGTTAAAGAAACTAATAAGGAAATTTTTATGGAAAGGGGGGAAACCGAGGATAGCACTAGATAAATTAACAGAATGGTACAAACAAGGAGGCTTACAACTACCAAACTTTAAAAATTATTATAGAGCCGCACAATTAAGAGACCTATCAGATTTTTATCAAACAAGGGAAAAGCCAGATTGGACTAGATTAGAACTAGATAAAATAGGGGAGAAGATACCTGAATATATATAAATGGGATGAAAAATTGGTACAACGTAGGAATTCTCCAGTATTGCATCATCTGCTCAACATTTGGAAGAAGATTCATGTAGAAAGGAATAAAACAAATTACCAACTACCAAAACTAATACTGATGCAAAATCAGCTAATCCCTTTTACAATTGATAACCTTTCCATTAGAGATGGGAGAAAAAAGGGATCAAAAGAATAGAAAATTGTTTTTCGGGAAATAAATTATTATCCTTTGAACAAATGAAGGATAAATATAATATAACTCACAATACAATGTTGGCATACTACCAACTGAAAACCTACTTGAAGGACAAATTGGGAAGCAGTCTGAGGTTACCAGAAGGAAGTAATTTTGAATATGTGATTACAGACACAATGATAATCAAAAAATTTGTAACAAACATATATATTAAATTACAAGAAAAGGAGAACGAGGAAACAAATGGTAAAACTAAACAAAAATGGGAACAAGATCTAAACATAAAGATAAAGAATGAAACATGTAATTCCATTCTACTCTGTCGAAGGCCTTCTCTGCGTCTAAAGCAACTGCTACTGCAAGTGCTTTATTTCCTTCTACTGCATGAATTAAGTTAATAAATTTACAAATATTGTCTGTTGTGCGTCTTTTTTTGATAAATCCAGTTTGGTCTAAATTTACCATTTTCGGTACCTGTTCTGCTAATCTGTTTGCTAATAGTTTAGCTATTATCTTAGAATCTGTGTTTAGCAGAGATATTGGTCTATATGACGCTGGTGAGAGTGGATCTTTCCCTTGTTTTAGTATCACTGTAATTATTGCTGTTTTACATGAATCTGGTAAGTTTTGTGTCTCATCAATCTGGTTGATTACATCCAGGAGGGGCGGTATTAATAGATCTTTAAATGTTTTGTAGAATTCGATTGGGAGTCCATCCTCTCCTGGTGTCTTATTATTTGGTAATTTTTTTATTATCTCTTGTATTTCTACTGTTCCAAATGGTTCTGTTAATTTATTTTGTTCCTCTATTTGTAGTTTTGGTAGTTCAATTTTAGTCAAAAATTCATCTATTTTCCCTTCTTTCCCTTCGTTTTCAGTTCGGTATAATTGTTCATAGAATTCTCTGAAGTTTTCCTTAATTTCTTTTGGATTATATGTAATTTGTTTGTCTTTTTTCCTTGTTGCCAATACCATTTTCTTAGTTTGCTCTGTCTTAAGCTGCCATGCTAAGATTTTGTGTGTTTTTTTCACCTAGTTCATAATATTTCTGTTTTGTCTTCATTATATTCTTCTCCACCTTATATGTTTGTAATGTTTCATATTTTATTTTTTTATCCGCCAATTCTCTTCTTTTGGTTGTATCTTCCTTTATTGCTAATTTTTTTTCTATGTTTACTATTTCCCTTTCCAACTGCTCTGTTTCCTGATTATAGTCCTTCTTCATCTTGGTTGCATAACTTATTATTTGTCCTCTAATGAATGCTTTCATTGCATCCCATAGTATAAACTTATCTTCCACTGATTCCGTATTTACTTCAAAGTACATTTTTAATTGTTTTTCAATAAATTCTCTAAAATCCTGTCTTTTAAGTAGCATGGCGTTTAATCTCCACCTATACATTCTTGGAGGGATGTCCTCTAGCTTTACTGTCAGTATTAAGGGTGAATGGTCCGATAGCATTCTCGCTTTATATTCTGTTTTTCTTACTCTATCCTGCATACTAGCTGATAACAAAAATAGGTCTATTCTTGAGTATGTTTTATGTCTAGTCGAGTAGTATGAGTATTCCTTTTCTTTTGGGTTTTGTTTCCTCCATATGTCCACAAGTTTCATTTCTTGCATTGATTTAATTATAAATTTGGTTACTTTGTTCTTCCTGTTAATTTTTTTCCCCGTTTTATCCATATTTGGATCCAAATTCAGATTGAAATCCCCTCCTATTAGTATGTTCCCTTGCGTATTAGCTACCTTCAAAAAGATATCTTGCATAAACTTTTGATCTTCTTCGTTAGGTGAATATATATTAAGTAGATTCCAAAGCTCCGAATATATCTGACATTTTATCATAACATATCTCCCTGCTGGATCTATTATTAAAACTGGTCTCCGGTTCAGTGCTGCACTATCTCCTTTGCTTCTTTTGGGCAAATCAGTAGTTGTGCGATCAGAAGTTGTGCAATATCATGTCCTGTTTAAACATGGAAAAGGTTCGTTATTCAGTTAATAATTCAGATATAAGCATCCAGATGGTCTGGGGGTCATTTACAAATCACTGCCACATTGACCACTGCCAGAGGGCTGATATCGCCTCAAACCGTGCATCTTGGCGCCTCACAGTTTGGCGGGCAGCAACCTCCTTTGAAGAAGACCGCAGAGCCCACCTCACTGACAAAAGGCAAAGGAGGAAAAACCCAACACCCAACCCCAACCAACCAATTCTCCCCCGCAACCGCTGCAACCGTGTCTGCCTGTCCCGCATCGGACTTGTCAGCCACAAACGAGCCTGCAGCTGACGTGGACATTTACCCCCTTCATAAATCTTCGTCCGCGAAGCCAAGCCAAAGAAGAAGATCATACTTTTTAATTTTTCTCCAATGTAATTAAATTGTCCGACTTGTATCTTTTCCATATATATTTTCCACATATATATATTTTTAAAAATTCTCTTAATATTAATCATATATAGCACCTGGCAATGCGGTTAGGGAGGGTTTTTGAGTTTTCCCCCTTCATTTATTTTCCTTTTTTTAATAGATATACCATTTGGAATATGAATTATGGATATGATTTACAATGTTTTTGATACACTGAATGTTTTATTGTTTGCGTAACTATCCATATCATTTTATCAAATTGTATTTTTTCTGTAAGTTCTTTATTAAAATCAATAAAAATATTTTAAAATTAAGAAAAAAAATCACAGTTTAATGCAGTTCACAAATTCAAACCCACCTCAGCCCCTTGTACTGAGGTAATCCCAGTCAATACTGGGTGCAGTGAATTGGGACTCACTGGTTGGGTGTCATGCCGATGACTTGCCCCGCTTCCCGCTCCACCCCTATCTGCTCACATATAAACCCAGAACCCTTCTGAATACTACTGTGAGACCCTACCCAGAATTGTAAGCTAATAAAAGCATTTGTTCTCCCTCTAGTCGTTAGAGTTTTTATTTGCGCTACACTAGGAGGGTTGAAATGTTCCACACAACAAACCTATTGGTTTATACACCTTATTTCATCTGCCTGCATGTCTGTTCTTCTTCTCGTTCCCATTGATGATTGGGAGCCCTACTGTATAACCCCAGGAAGGTGATTGGCCATCTCTTATTTCTAAATTCAGCTCACAGAGCCAACCCTTTCAAGATTCAAGTAATAGTAACACAAAATTAATTTTCAGGCAGACAAAGATTTGCCATCAGCAGCAATTGCTTGGTGCCCCTTGTAGTCAGAGAAAGAGAAGCAAAGGAGAGTCTTCCAGAATCACTGAACATCCGTGGATTTTCCTCCAGTGCTCTCGCAGTCTCTGCAGCCATTGACCATGGATATCCCAAACTCCACATCCAAACCTCTGACACGATTAGGAGCGCCCTCAGCACCATTTAGCATCCTGTTTCCAATATCTGGTACCCCTTAGCCGGTCACGAGCCAGTCTTCAGCAGTCTGCAGCCTGGTGTGAGTCATTTCACCACACTCGCCAGCAGCCCACAGCCTGTGTGTATTCCTCACCTCAAGTCGCCAACAGCCCGCGGCCCGTTTATTCCTTAGCTGCAAAGCCCCTCTCTGGTCTGCCGTTGTAGTCACTGTCCTGTAGGGTTGTCTCCCCTGTTCTTCTTCTCAAACAAGAGGTGGTTTCCATATTTCTGGTGCGCCGCGCCAGTCCATTGCTTTCCCAGAGTCTGTAACCCCAAGGCCACTGTCGAGCACAGACACTGCCATCTTGGGTCCAGTCCCCGAGGTCACAGGACTTAAAATAAACCACCATCAGCTCCTTTACCATTCTGTTTAAAGCCTGTATGGAGCCATTGGTATTTGGCCTGGGTGGGTATCAAAATCTGTAGAAAACATACATAGTAAATGTTGGAGGAGATCACCCTGTCTCACAGCGTCCATAGGAGGTAAAGATATAGCACTGATGTTTTGGGCCTGAGCCCTTCTTCAAGGAATAAGCCAAGAACAGGAAGGCATCAGATTACAGACCAAAGAATGGGAATCTTCATTAATTAGATCTGATGAGGAAAAGTTGGGGGGGTGGGGTATAGAGAGAGACAGAGACAGAGCTGAGGGAAAGGAAACAGGGAGAAGAAGAGGGGGAGGGGTGGGGGTGCAGTTCACAGAAACCAGTGCAGTTGATGTCAATACCATCTGGTTGGAGGAAGCCCAGGCAGAATATGAGGTGTTGTGGCGGGTGGTCTCAACCTGGCATTGTATGAGTCCATGGATAGACTGATGCACCATCAATCACTCGAAGGACTATTGCAGAGAAGCCAAATGGCTTTTATTCACTTGAGAACTTAGCATATCCCTACTCTTCAGTTGTCCTACACTGAGTTGCAGGGGGTTGTGGAATAGCCACCTTTATACAGGAACCTGTTGAAATGGCCCACAGGTACAATTGGCCAATAGGTGTGCTTGGCCAGATAATTATACGTAACAGTGGTTTACCACACAGACGTGGCAGCAGGGGAATGGAGCAGGGAATTGAAATGGGTGGCCACTGTGAGATCCATGCTATTGCGGCGGACAGAGCCGAGGTGCCTAATGAAGTGGTCTCCCAGTCTGCACCCAGTCTCCCCAATGTAGAAGAGACCACAACGGGAGCACAGAATGCAGTAGATGACCCCCGCAGATTCACAAGTGAAGTGTTGCTTCACTCGGAAGGACTATTTGAGGCTCCGAATGGCGGTGGGGTGGAGGTGTGGGCGCCTTCTGTAGGCACAGGGGAAGCTGCCAAGGGGACAATTGGTGGGGAGGGAGGTGTGGATGAGGAAGTCATGGAGGGAGCAGTCTTGGAGAGATACTCACCCTGAGTACTGCTGTCATTCTCTTCTTGGTCAGATGGGCCACAACCTCCTCGTTTTGTATCCTCTTGTGCCACTGAAACTTCGAGACTCCAGATCCTTGCTATGGTGGTGCAAACTCTCGACACCCTTCTTCTCAGGATTGGGGACTTTTTTTGGTGACTGACACAGACTCGCCCACAGACTGGACTGCTAACCTCTGATGGGGCAGGTGACAAAGGGAGGTGGTGGGACTATTGAGTGCATGAGAGGTGCAGGGATGGGAATGAATGTGGGGAGGTGGAAATTGGATCAAAGGATTGTGTGAAACGTGAAGCTGACTGTTCTGCCCTATCCATAATAACACTGTTTCTTTTTCTCCTTGAGACTCGGAGAATCCTACTGGCGTTACATATTCCTCAGTTGTTTCACTGTTGTATTTGTTTGTGACAGCCTCTATTTGATGCCTACCAACCAATTGTAAATTAAAAAAGAATGGATAAATTTGAGATAAAGATCCAGCTCAGATTTAGCATAAAACCACATAGTATGAAGAGGGGGTTTCGCCCATTATGACTGAATATATTCAGTTACAACTGAAGTTTCTGTTCTCCTCAACAAGATCCCATCAATAATTCCATATAGAGTATCCCACTGTCAGTACCTGAATATTATTATGTTGTATCCACCATCCGAACCTATATATCGTGTTCCATCCACTGTCTGTACCTGTACATCATTGTGTTGTGACTACCGCCTGTATCTATACATCATTGTGTTGTATCCACTGTCAGCACCTGTACATCATTGTGTTGTATCCACTGTCTGTACATGCTCATTATTGTGTTGGATCCACCGTTGGTACCTGTACATCATTGTGCTGTATCCAATGTCAGTACATGTACATTATCGTGTTGTATCCACCGTCCATACCTGTACATTATTGTGTTGTATCCCACTGTCAGTACATGTACATTATCGTGTTGTATCCACCGTCCATACCTGTACATTATTGTGTTGCATCCACCATTTGTACCTGTACATCATTGTGTTGTATCCCAGCAGCTTTCTCTGTACATTATTGTGTCTTTACAAACATTTTCCAATATATAATTTTGAGCTCCTTTCTCTAATTTCTGCCCCTCTATATCCCTCTTGACTCAAGCCCTGAGTGGGAAGGGGCAAGGCTCCATCATATCATCATGTGGTGAAGACATGTTCAGGAATGTTAACTGTGCAACATCAAGGACAACAGTTGCGCCTCTGGAGACCAGTAAATGTAAACCACATTTAACAAATCCTCCCCTCCCTCCACTCTCGGGGAGTACGTGATTTCTTGCAATTGCTTTTGCTGTTCCTTCCCATCTTGGATATTTTTATGAGGGGAGGGGCTGGTTTCTTTCCCACTTTATTTCTGCGGGGTCTCAGCTGATTGAAAATTCTGCATGGGAGCTGCAGACCTTGCCGTGAGTTGTAGGAGGGTGTTGGTGGAGGTAGCTGGCACAAGAATGTTGTGTGTGGCCTGCATTTGTTGCAGGGAGTCGGAGGTGCTCATGGCACTGGTGTCATGGCCCTGGCACTTCGTCTTCACTCCAAGCACGCACAGATCAGGGGATTGTGGCAGTCAGACATCCTTCAAAAGCTTTCTCTGCCCTCCTGGAAACTGTCAGGGATGGGACCCAACTGCTTGCACCAAGAGCCTGGTAATGTTCGAACTCGATCGGAATCTTGGTGCACAGAGAACCATGGCTGAGGTTTACCTCACCTTGCTGTGACTGTGAATGGATTTGGTGGACAAGCCATTGTGGTCTAGTGCATGAAGAGCACCCACTGTATGTATTCCATGAATCAAGGCGAGGATTCCCTGCCTGCCTCTGGACCCCAACCTTGGTTCCACAACCAGCCAGGTGTCTGCCTTTATTAAGAGATGGCTCCTGTGAGACATTCTCCAAGGTTTTATTGTGGGCCATGCTGAGGGGAAAGGTGGAACTGTAAAATAAATAGTGGCACTTTAAATCGTCTGTTAAAGGAGACCCTGCACTCCATTGTGGGGTCCTACCCTCCAGTCATACTGCTGACCACTCTAGACAGGCTTTAAGCTGTGACTACAGGGACTGGGCCCACGATGGTGGCAGCTTCGAGGGGTTGTAGACTTCTGGGGATCAGCGGACTGGCGCAGGGTATCAGTATCTGGTGGGATTCCCCCAATGCCTTGCTTTGAGAAGGAGACCAGATGTTCCAAAGGTCAGTGACCATGGAGGTGGTGGTGACGTGCGGGTGAGAAACCCACACAGACCATGGGCTGCTGGTGACTTGAGGTCAAAGAACTCACACCCGGCTGCAGCTGCTGGAGACCGGCTTATGAGCATCAGGCATTGGAAGTGGGATTAGAGAGGGGGCTGAGGGCAAGGAGGGCTCCTGAAGGGCCCTGGGCGTGAAGGCTTCCTCATCGTCTCGGAGGTTTGGATCTGGAGCTCGGGTTGCCGATGGTTTGAACTGAATTGGAGTCTGTGTGGCTGCAGGGGCTGCGGGAGCAGTGGAGGTGAATCCGTGGACACTCGGTGTCTTAGAAGGGACTCCCTTTTGCTCTTTCTCTGACTATAAGGGGCACCGGGCAACGCTAATGGAAAATCTTTGTCTGCAGACTAAAGGCGATTTTGTGTAATACTATTATTTCAGTTTGATCACAGGGACCATAAAGAGTATCTGATATCTGATCTGATCTGGTGGTGGTGAAGGGAATCAGTGGAGGGGGCAGCACTCATTTGGAGACCCTCCAGAGTCTCCAGGCACTGGAAGCTGAAGATGAGCTGGAGGCAGTTAAGCAGCATCAGTGGGAGAGGAAGAATGGATCAATGTTACTCATTCGCACCAGGGTCTCTGGGGTACTCTCAGGCTGGGATCATCTTGCCTCATGAGGGGGAGCCGCAAGGGTGGAACTCCGCATCCTGTGGATGGACTCCACTCCAACAGGTTGTTTTTTGGAAGTGAGAAAGGCTGGTCAAGACCAGTTTATTGTCATCTGATTGCATAAGTACAACCCCTCGGTGCAAAACACACAGACCCATAGCCAGACACATATAGAGAACAATACACATGAAGGGCAAGTATTCATAAGGACAAATGCATAATATTGTTTCGTGAATAGGGGAACCTCAGATAGTTACTGTGAGCAGTTCCTTTGGTCATTCACCATTCTCACTACCCGTGGGAAGAAGTTATTCCTCAGCCTGGTGGTGCTGGCTCTGATCCTCCTGGATCTCTTCCACAATGGGAGCAGCTGAAGGATGTTGCGTGCTCGGTACTGCGACTGGTCGCTGTTAAGTTGGAGTTGGATCAGGTTGAGAAGAGGGTGGGTCATTGATCATTACAGACAGTGTCCCTGCTGCAGGTTATTGCTCTATACGTTTCTGGAGAGCCCCCAATGCAAGGAGGACTCTCTGTAATCTGTCCAAGTTGACGGAGTCGAAGGCACGATTCAAGATTCCTTTATTGTCATGTACTTAATACACAAACTTTGTGAAAATATTTGTTTGCTGTGAAGTGCTCTGGTTTCCTCCCACCCTCCAGGTTGGTGGGTTAATTGGACAGCACGAGTTTCAATGGCTGGAGTTGACTTCTTCCATGTGGAAAATGAGGAGGCTACTGACCCCCAGCACTGAGAGAAAAAGAAGAAGAAGGGAGTCCCTTCAGAGACATCAAGTGTCAATGGATTCGCCACCCGTGGCCCGTAACCTCTGTGGCTTCATGGCCTCCTGTTCATTCCAGTGGAGAGGTTGAGTTCCCGGTTCCAGACCTTCGATATGATCAGGAAACTGTGAGGCCCTTCGGGAGACCGGCTCACCATCAGCCCCCTGACTGATCCCAATGATGATCTATGGTAACATTGGACACTGGGCACGCGCAGTGGTCACTCCGACATCTGGCTCAGAGATCTTGCCCGGCGAAGACCATGTCCATTGCGCCTCTTGTTGTTTTCGCTCTATATTGTGACTCTATATTGTGAATTGGCAAAAACCTTTGCAAATGACTTTCCTTCTTTTGTGAGAGCATCACAGCTCAGAAAGCAAGTCCTTTGGCCCTTCCAGTCTGAGCGATTATTCTGCCTTGTGCCGTTGACCTGCAGCCATTCCATATCCCTTCATACCCCTCCCATCCATGAACCTGTCCAAAATTTTCTTCAATGTTAAAGCCGGGCCCGCATTCACCTAGCAGCTGGCTCCATCCTTCTCCCCTTTCACCCTTAGCCCACCTTGCCTAATCTCAGTGGGGAAAGCCTATCTACTCGACACCCTTCATACCACTAACAAATCTCCCCTCATTCTTCCACACTCCACGGAATAAAGTCCCAGCCTATTTAACTCAGTTCCTTAAGTTATTACAAGTCTTCTTTCTTGAAAATGGTTCTGATTGTGGCACATCTGAGAAGGGTGTTAGTGGAGCGGTTAATTCAAGAGACCAGGTCCAGCAACGCAGAGTCATGAGTGAAGCATGAAAGTGGAGATGAGTCCTGCTGAGTTCCTCCAGCATTTCTTAATGCGGAGTCAGGAGGCAAACTCCCACATGGCAGCTCGAGAGCCTGCATTCAGTTAAAGATCTGGAACTTATGATAAAATATTCGGCTCCTGATGACCTTGAGTGTCTGTGGTGGTACACCACCGGCCTACTGCAGGGGGCAACCTATGTACCTGCAAGAGTGTACCACCGGCCTACTGCAGGGGGAAACCTATGTACCTGCAAGAGTGTACCACCGGCCTACTGCAGGGGCAATCGCTGTACCTGCAGGAGTGTACCGCCGGCCTACTGCAGGGGGCAATCGCTGTACCTGCAAGAGTGTACCACCAGCCTACTGCAGGGGGCTACCTCTGTACCTGCAGGAGTGTACCGCTGGCCTACTGCAGGGGGCTACCTCTGTACCTGCAGGAGTGTATCACCGGCCTACTGCAGGGGGCAATCGCTGTACCTGCAGGAGTGTACCACTGGCCTACTGCAGGGGGTTACCACTGTACCTGCAGGAGCGTACCGCCGGCCTACTGCAGGGGGATACCTCTGTACCTGTAGGAGAGTACTGCCGGCCTACTGCAGGGGGCTAGCTTTGTACCTGCAGGAGTGTAAGGGGACAGGACAACACCTGGCCGGTTGCCAATCAGTCAGCCTGAATGGATCAAGCCCCACCCGGTCGGGTGTCAATCACCCTCTGGGCTATAAGCTTGCGCTGGCCTCCCGAGGCCTCACTCAGAGTTGCTGCAGCCACAGCCAGCCTGACTCTGTGGAAGTCTTTGTGGATTAAAGCCTGTTGTACAGTCTTTACCTTGTGTGTGTCTGATTCTGGCTAACAGTGCACCACAATTTAATGCACAAAATTTTCCCACGGCTGTCATGGAAAAACTCCTGTGTGCAGGGAGCCTCGAGGTCGACCATGCCACCCGGAAGCCCCGACACACTTCGAGATCTGGCAGCATGCGGTCGAGGCACACGAGGGTGACATCCTGGATTCCGATCAGAAGAGGTTGGTCCTACTCCGATCAAAGCTGGGTACCCGAGCCTTCTAGGTAATCAAAGGCTGCTCCACATACAAGAGCACAATGGAAACTCTTGAGAACATGTACAAGCCCCCCATGAATGTGGTCTGTGCAAGGTACCTCCTCAACACCCGAGCCCAGCAACCCGGGGAGACGGCTAAGTCTTACCTGGGACACTTGCGAGAGTTGGCCCAACTGTATCTGGCTGAACCCGGGGTAGGTGTAGAGGAGGTCGAGAGGCTGATTCGGGACGCCTTTGTCTGAGGGCTATGCTCGAGGGCCATCCGGCAGAAGCTTCCAGAAGACAACATCTATGCCCTAACCAGGACTGTGGAAATGCTCCAAACCCTAGAAGCAGCAGCCCTGCACGTCGAAGCCTTCAATTCTGGGTTCCCCCAGGCTCCCTCATGGCCCTCTCACACTGCAGCTGCAGCCCCAGGCTGAGCTGGGGAGGAGAACGTCGCTCTGACAGGCACCCAGCGCCCCTGTAAGTACTGTGGGTCCTCGTGTGGGTCAGATTGACGATCATGCCAAAACTGCCCAGCTAGGAACCTGTATTGTTCCCGATGTGGCAAGGAAGGTCACTTTGCAATAGTGTGCCTCTCTAAACTTGCCAGCAGCTCAGTGGCACTCTATGACCTCCCTACCTCCCCTGCAGACACCCCCACGTGCGCGTGCCAGACAGCGCGACGACTTCCATCTTCCCCAAATTTGACCGCGCAACATCGGGCCCCGCCAGCAACTGTCGCAGTGTGTGCCCCGAGCATCTGCACCAGCCCTGCCACTCGCTGAGAACTACAGCGACGTAACTTCCGGCTCATGGCATGATGTCACTTCCGGCTGACATAATGACGCCACTGCCACCGGCCGTGAAGACGTCACTTCCCCCAGCGCAGCGGACGTGGCTGGGGAAGAAGGCCAGCCACGCAGCGGCTCCCCACGTGCCACCGCCATCTTGGTCCAGGCAGCTCCCGACACGGAGGGCCCCCGACGATGTTGAAAACAACATGGTCAACACGGGCGATGACCAGGCTGCCCTAGCGATGCCATCAGTTGCCGCATGCTGCACCCAGCGACTGATGGCAATGTGGTCAACACAGGCGATGACCAGGATGCCATACTGACGCTCCCCACGCCTCCAGAGGCCATCGGCTACCGCATGCTGCACCTCACGACCGATGTCGACATGGTCAATACGGATGATGACCAGGCTGCCCTATCGATGCTCCCCATCCCTCCGGAGAGCGACGACTCTGACTTTGAGATGGTCTTGGCTGCCACCACGCTGACCAGGGACATTCCCCACGATCTCGGGCGCTCGATGATTGATGTGCAAGTCAACGGGAAGGTAAAAAAGTGCCTGTTGGATAGTGGCAGCACCGAGAGCTTCATTCACCCAAGTGTGGCCCACTCCCTTAGGTCAAAGGTCCACCCCATCACCTGCTAGATTGCCCTCACCACCAAGGATAAGACTGTTGGTACCCTCGGGCGCTCCTCGGTCGATATATCGGTGGGAGGGGAGACTTACACAGGATTCAGGATCCTGGTCATGCCAAAACTCTGCGCACCACTCCTCCTGGGCCTGGATTTTCAGTGCCACCTGCAGAGTGTCACCCTTGTCTTCAGGGGGCCCCAACCTCCACTCACATTGCACAGCACGCCAACCTACCAGCCCCTGGCCAACCTGCGGCCTCTCCACATTGCACATCACCCCACCAGTGCTCTTCCCACATCTTGCGCTATGCTGCAAGCCGATCGCCGCCAGAAGTAGGCGCTAATGCGCTACAGACAGGGACTTTATCAAGGCGGAGTTGCAGCGACTCCTGGTGGAAGGCGTTATAGAGCCCATTAACAGCCCTTGGAGAGCCCAAGTCTTGGTGGTCAAAGGGGGGAAGGATCGCCGACATGGTCAATGAAATTGCCCACTACCGGGTTTTCTCCACGATTGATCTGAAGTCAGCGTATCACCAAATCCCTATTCACCCGAAGGACAAGCCCTACACCGCCTTTGAGGTGGACATGCACCTGTACCAGTTCCGCCGGGTTCCTTTTGGGGTCTTCCAGGGGTAGATGGATCGCATGGTAGACCAGCACAAGCTGAAGGCGACATTCCCATATCTGGATAACGTCACTATCTGCGGCCATGACCAGCAGGACCACGATGCTAACCTGCAAAAATTCCTCCAGACGGCTGCAGAGTTGAACTTCACTTACAACAAGGAGAAGTGTGTGTTCAGCACCACCCGCCTCGTCATCCTGGGGTACATCATGGTCCATGGAGTCGTCAGCCCAGATCCGGAAAGGATGAGTCCATTAGTGGAGTTACCCCTCCCCCCCCACGCTAAAGGCCTTCTGCAGGTGCCTGGGCCTGTTCTCTTATTACTCGCAGTGGGTCCCTCACTTCTCAGACAAGTTCCGCCCTCTGGCCAAAGTCACAACTTTTCCCCTCCCACCTGAGGCGCAGGCAGCCTTCACCCGCATTAGGGAAGACATCGCGGATGCCACGATGCAGGCTGTGGATGAGGACTCCCCTTTCCTCTGAGGTGGCCCTCGCTGCTACCCTCAACCAAGGGGGGCACCCTGTTGCCTTCTTTTCTAGGACCCTCCACGGCTCCAAGCTAGGGCACTCCGCCATTGAAAAAGAGGCCCATGCGATTGTGGAAGCAGTCCAACACTGGCGCCACTACCTGGCTGGCAGGAGATTCACGCTCCTCACGAACCAGCGGGCCGTGGCGTTCATGTTTAACACTACCCATAAGAGCAAGATCAAGAACGACAAGATCCTGCGCTAGAGAGTTGAGCTGGCAGCCTGCAGCTACAACATCCAGTATCGCCCCGGGAAGTTTAACGACTCCCCCGATGCCCTCTCTCGCACCTGTACGTCTATGCATGATGACAGGTTGCAGGCATTGCACGAGTCCCTCTGCCATCCAGGCGTCACCTGGTTGTACCATTTCGTTAAGACCTGAAATCTGCCATACACCATCAGGGATGTCAGGGACATGACCGAGGCCTGTCGGGTCTGTGTGGAATGTAAACCACGTTTCTTCTGCCTCCCCCCTCACCCCAGGCCCACGTTGTAAAGGCTACTCGGCCTTTTGAGCGTTTCGGCATGGACTTCAAAGGTCACTGACTTCCACGAACCGAAATGTCTACTTCCTCACGGTAGTGGACGAGTACTCATGCTTCCCTTTCGCTACCCTTTGTCCGGACACCTCCACGGCCACCATCATCAGGGCCCTGGGGCAGATCTTCACCATGTTTGGCTACCCCACCTTCATCCACAGCAACCGGGGGTCTAGTTTAATGAGTGACGAGCTGCGCCAGTGCCTGATGGCGAGGGGTGTCACGACCAGTCGCATGACAAGCTATAACTCAAGAGGCAATGGGCAAGTGGAACGCGAGAATGGGGTGGTCTGGAAGGCAGTCCTCCTGGCTCTCAGGTCAAAAGGGTGGGCCATTGAATTCTGGCAGGACGCCCTGCCCGAGGCACTCCATGCCATTCAGTCACTGCTGTGCATGGCTACCAACGAGTCACCTCACGAACTCCTGTTCTCATTCCCCAGGAGGTCGGCGAGTGGAATGTCACTCCCAGCATGGCTCACGTCCCCTGAACCAGTGCTTCTGCGTAAGCATGTACAGATACACAAGGCTGAAGCCCTGGTGGAGCAGGTCTTCCTCCTTCATGCAAACCATAACTAAGCTTTCATAAGGTTCAGCAGTGGCAGGGAGGACACCTTCTCAATCAGGGACCTGCCACCAGCAGGAGCACCCACCACACCACGCCACCCTCCAACCCAGGATGATGTTGACCGGGCATGCATCCCTGTCCCCAGGCAGCTATGGGGCACGCAGGGCCTCCTTGACCACCAGGTTCCCGCTTCAGCCTTAGGAGATGAACCCGTCCCCCCCCCACCCATCCAATAAGACCCACATATATCGACCCTGGCCCCCCTGGCCACCCCTCCGTGTGGCACCACACCAGCCACTCAATCCCTGCCGCCAGCCCCCTCCACTTCCCCTCTGAGCAGTGACCAGGAGCCAATCCTACGACGGTCACAGAGACCCTTGGGGCCGCTGAATCATCTCAAGCTGTAAATATTGTATGTACATAGTGGGTGCGATTCCTTGTTACTGCTCCCCCCCACCCGGGACAATTTTAAAGAAGGGGATGAATGTGGTGGTACAACACCGACCTACTGCAGGGGCAACCTCTGTACCTGCAGGAGTGTACTGCCGGCCTACTGCAGGGAGCTACCTCTGTGCCTGCAGGAGTGTAAGGGGACAGGACAACACCTGGCTGGCTGCCGATCAGTCAGCCTGAATGGATCAAGCCCCACCCGGTCGGGTGTCAATCACCCTCCGGGATATAAGCCAACGTCGGCCTCCCGAGGCCTCACACTGAGTTGCTGCAGCCACAGCCAGCCTGGCTCTGAGGAGGTTTTTGTGGATTAAAGGCTGTTGTTCAATCTTTACCTTATGTGTGTCTGATTCTGTCTAACAGCGCACCACAGTGTCCTTTTCCCATCTTTTCCCTCCAGAGGAGAAAACATTTCCATCCTCACCCTATTCGTCTTGCAATGCTGAGTTAGCCCCTTTTCCTTCTGAGATCTCCGCATCACTGAAGCAGACAACTACTTTCACCTGAGGTGATATCAGGGTGAGCGTAGCGGTTAGCGCTACGCCATTACAGAGGCAGCAGCGCGGGTTCGAAACCATCGATGTCTGTTTGTACATTCTCCCTGTGTCTGCGTGGGCTTCATCCGGGTGCTCTGGTTTCCACCCACCCTCCAAAAACATACGGGGTCGGTAGGTTAATTGTGTGTATTTGGGCAGCACGGGTTCCATGGGCCGTGTAGCGCGTCAAATGACTCAAAGATATGTTGACTCAAACCAAGGCCTTTATTACCAAAAGACTGGAGCGTAGTACATCGAGGTCGACCAGTCCAGACTGACCTGGGTCTGGTTAGGTGCAGGCCTTTATGACTTGGCCAGTAGGTGCGGCTATGGCTCTCAGCCAATCATTAGTACTATATACAAATATATACAGAGATATATCATAAAACGAGAATCCCACTCCATGCCATGAATGAGTCAATAGTGACAGCCTCCGAGGGTACATTTCATGAAGGGCCACTATTGCAGACCCAGGGAGAGCAGGGAGTGGAGATACAGCGCTGCTCTGCAGGTTCTACTGCCCTGCAGGCGGCTCCATACAGTCTTTAAACGGCCCTGGTAGAGGAGCAGGTAATCCTTCCTTTTAAAATCCTGTGACTGCTGGGTCTGGGCTCAAGATGGCAGTGCCTGTGAGGGGTTGAAGACTTCCAGGAAGCAGCAAGCTAGTGCAGGACACCCCCCTCCCCACTCCCCGTTTGAGAAGGAGAAGCGGAGGAGGCAACGCTCCGGTGACCACGGTGACGGACTAGCGAAGGACCCGGCGAGTGAAGAACGCACAGGCGGCAGGGCTGTCGGCGACTCGGGATGAGAAACCCACACCGGCTGCGGGTTGCTGGCGACGAAGGTAAAGGACTCGCACTGAGCTGCGCACCTCTGGAGAGCGGCTCGAGACTGGCTGAATGGTACCAGGCATTGGAACAGGGATGTGAGAGGGTGGGAGGGGCCTCAGCCGCTAATCATTTGGATCAGGAGGGTTTGGACCTGAAGCTCGGATTGCCGATAGTTTGGACCAAAGTCAACAGCTGCAGAAGCTGCGGGAGCCCTCGAGGCAAATCCACTCTGACTCCGACTATAAGGGGTGTCGGGCAATTTGTACTGATGGTGAATCTTTGGCTGCCCTACTTCAGACTAAATGCAATTTTGTGGAACATTACATTTGTTTTGAATCTTGAATCTTACCCAACAGTGATAATGAAAACTTTACAGAAGAAGTAACATTAAAAAAAACAAATCCAATGGGTTAATTATAGCTCCATCAGTTCACTCACATCTATGATGTGATGGAAGGTGGCGTTCATGGGGTAAACAGGTGGAACCTACTTGTTGTGGTTCCTCCAGGACCACTCAGCTCCAGGCCCTGCCACAGCCTTGGTCCAAGTGTGGGCCAAAGAGTTGAACTCCAGAGGCGAGGAGAGAACGACTGACCTTGGCATCGAGGTAGCATTGAACAGCCTGAGGTCCCAAGGGTAAAAGTGGTTAAACACTCCAGTGGTTGGAACCGCACCCAGTTAGATGTTGTGGCTGGGGTGGGGGGGGGTCAGTCACCTCAGCACCAAGATGCTGTCACAATGTCTTCAGCTGCTTCCTCACCGATCTTCCTTCTATTGCTAGGCCAGGGACGTAAGCTGACCAATTCTATTCACCTCTCCTCTACATCTGCTTGCAGTGAGGACCACACAATATTTGGGCACAAGCTTATATGTGGCAAGTCGCACCGCAGAAGGGCTTGACTATGACCTTTGGCACCAGAGCCCAAGCACCTAGCCTTGCTATTCAATGAGATTGCCATCACAGAGTCTCCCTTGATCAACCTCCTGGGGGCCACCATTGACCAGTGACTGGAGTGGACCAGCTAGTTAAACATCACGGTTGCAAGCAACAGTCAGAGGCCGTGGAGGGCGGTTCAGCTGCTGCCAGAGCTGCTGGCATGGAATCGAGAGAATGGAGAGCGGAGACGCAGAGCTGCTCCGAAGTGACTGGTCCTTACGCCAACCACTCCATTCAGGCTTTGTTAGAGGAGCCAATGGTGCTTTCAAACTAAAATCCTGCACCACAGCTCGGTGCCCAAGAGGGTGGTGCCTTGTGTTGGCAACGGCCATTGCAAACTCCGGGAAAGCAGTGGAACTAGAAATGGGGAGAACCACCACTCCCCCGTTGAGAAGGAGAAATGGAAGAGGAGTCACTATGGGAAAGTGACTACAGCAGCAGACCAGCAAGGGGCTCAATGACTGAGCGGCCCACACAGGTTGTGGGCTGCTGGAGAATGACTCATGGAAACAGGGATTTGAGAGGGTGCCGAGGGCAAGGAAGACTTCCGAAGGGCCTCGGGTGCCGAAGGCTTCCTGATCATGTCGGAGGTTCGGATCTGGAGTTCGGGTGGTCAATTAATCGAACAGGGGTCTCAGCGGCTGTGGAGGCTGCAGGAGGGCTGGAGGTGAATCCACGAACACTCTGAAGGGACTCCCTTTTGCTTCTCTTTCTCTGGTACTGTAAGGGTTGCCGGGCGGCTCGAATAGGGACTCTTTATCTGCCTCATATGAAGGCAATTTCGTATAATATTGCATGTTCTATACCTGTCAATAAAAGAATATTCAATCTTCGTACCACGCAGCATTTCCATGATCAACGAGCACATGAGGAGCATTGAGATCAGGGTGAATGCAGGTCTGCAAAGAGATGAGCAGCTTTGTGACGTCAGCAAATGAGTACAGGCGAACCGCGGAGAACATTCTGACTGGTAGCATCGCTGCCCTGGTGTGGGAGGGGCCAATGCACCGGGGTGGAAGAGGCATCGTAGACATTAGTCTTCATTCCGTTAAGGACATCGACAAAAGTTGGTGCCTCAACGAAGCAGCCTCCATTCTTCACACTCCTCGCTCCTACCAAGCCTGAAGACGGAAACCCAGCAACGCAAAAGCAGCTTCTTCCCCTCTGCCGTTACAATGAACTACAGACACCCCCCCACCTCATTTTTTTCTCTTACTTTGCACGAATTTGTTTATTAAAAAAAAATGTAATTTATAGCAGCAATTTTTCCACCTGTAAATGTTGCGGCATATGTTCTTGGCAATAAATTCTGATTCTGATGTTGAAGAACCTCAGCACTACACAGCCAGCCTCCTCTACTGGAATGCCATCTCCCACCCCGATGAGTTGTTGGCTCCATCACCGCGACACAGTGACTGCAGTGTGGGCCGCCTACAACGGGCACTGAACCTACCTGCCTGCTGACACCACTCTTGTTGCCCAGGTTGGTTAGTTACCATCATGTGTAGCAAGATAGAGTGGGAAATGTTAAGTTAGATGTACAGCACGGTTAAAGCTCCTTCTGGCCCACAAACCCGTGCCACCCAATTACACCCAATTAACCTACAACCCCCGTACGTTCTCTTGCCATTCACAGGGTGTGATAGTACAGGTTCTATCACCAATGTGTATATGTACTTTCCATGTACAGATGGTAGTGTAGAATGACTGTGATTGGCTGAGAGTGTAGCCACACCTACTGGCAGGTCTTAAAGGATTGCTCCTAGCCAGACCATGTCATTCTGGACTGGTCGACCTACATGTGATATGCTCCAGTCTTTTAGTTAATAAAAGCCTTGGTTTGGATCAACAAGTCTTTGGTTCTTTCGACGCGCATTACACAGGGTTGTATGTGTGATCTTGCAAAAAAAAGGGAAAGGGGGGAAAAGAAAGGAAAGCAAGTGATTGGCCAGAATTAACTCGCACCTAAGTAATGAACTGGACCCACTGCCACTCACCCATCGCCATTACCGTTCCACAGCAGATGCAATCTCACTCAGCCCTGGATAACGTGGACAACAGCAACACCTACATCTGCCTTCTTTTCATCGATTACCAGCTCGGCTTTCAACACCAACCCCTCGGTGTTGGTCAGCGAGCTCCAAAACCTAGGTCTCTGCATCCCCCCTCTGCAACTGGATCCTTGACATCCTCATCGGAAGACCGCAGTCGGTGATAAAGGTGAAGGTTCCATTATTGTCACATACATCTAGAATGTAACATACATAAGATTCTTTGACTTTTGTGCACAGTAAGCCAGACAGAGAGTCGCCACTTTGTCCAGCGCCCCTCACAGAAGCCTACTGCACCTGGTTCAAGGCATTGGTGAGGCCAAGTTTGGAATACTGTGTGCAGTCTGGTCTCCAAATTATAGGAAGGATATCAATAAGGTAGAGAGGGTGCAGAGAAGATTTACTAAAATGTTGCCTGGATTGCAGTATCTAGAATACAGAGAAAGATTGAGTAGACTGGGTCTTTATTCATTGGAGCGTAGAAGGTTGAGAGAGGATTTGATAGAGGTATTTAAAATTATGGGAGGAATTGATAGAGCAGATGTGAATATGCTCTTCCCCTTGAGGGTAGGAGAGATTGGAATGAGGGGTCATAAGTTAAGGGTTAGGGGGAAAAAGATTAGAAGTAACATGAGAGGAACCTTCTTCACTCAGGAGGCTGAGTGGAATGACCTTCCGGAAGAGGTGGTTGCAGCAGGGTCAATTTTGTCATTTAAGAGGAAGTTAGATGAGTACATGGATGTGAGGGGGTTGAAGGGTTATGGGCAGGGAGCAGGTAGGTGGAACTAGTGGAGTTCACTTAAATCAGTGCAGACAAGAAGGGCCGAGATGGGCTGTTTCCGTACTGTAATTATTACATAGTTATATAGTGTTCCTAGGCGGTCTCACCTCCAAATATTATCCAATGCTGAGCCTGCTTACCTTCCAAGATCAGACAATCCCAGGCGTATTCAGGCTATTAGGTGCTCTGCAGATCGGTAACCACATATCCTCCTCTGACAATCAATACAAGCACATCTCAATGATAAATGCATAGCCCACTGCTCTACTCTCTCTACGCCCATGAGTGGGTGGCCAGGCACAATTCAAATGCCATCTACAAATATGCCGTTGACATCTCCATGTCATAACATCACATAAAGCCTTGAGATCCTTTTACCTGTGGGCTTGGCAGAATCTCTAGAGAAATGTAAACAAAGAAGGAAATGCAAACAAACTGACTGTGCAATACAGAAAACAAATATTCAGCAATAATTAAAGTGCAAAGTCAGAGTCCTGAAATGCGTCCCTGATTGAGTTTGTTGTTGAGGATCCTGATGGTGGTAGGGTAGCAGCTGTTCCTGAACCTGGTGGAGCAAGTATTGTGGTACCGACACCTCTTTCCTGATGGTAGCAGCGAGAACAGAGCAGGTGCTGGGTGGTGGGGATTGTTGACTATTGGTGCTGCACTCCGACGGCAATGATCCTTGTAGATGTTCTCGATGGTGGGGAGGGTTTTGCCTGTGATGTCCTGGGCAGTGTCCAGTACCTTTTACTTTCCACTCAGAGGCATTGGTGCTCCCACACCAGACTGTGATGCAGCCGGTCGGTCAGCATACTTTCCACTACACATCGGTAGAAATTTGCCACATTTTCCATTGTGATACTGAAACTCCACAAACTCCTGAGGAAGTAGAGGCACTGACATGCTTTCTTCATGATGACATGGGTGTGCTGGGTCCAGGTAAAGGCCCAGTGGTGTTAGCAACAGAGATAGTCATAGAGTGGGTGGAAGGGGAAAAAGCTGACATTTCAATAGCGTGGCACCTCTTGATGTAGTTCCTGACCCATTTATGACCAGAGTTGGTATAGTATGGGAAGGTGATAGCTGTTGGATTAAAAACTGTTCTTGAACCAGATGTGGTCAACATCAGGCTTCTGTTAGAGAGGGCAACCGGTTCAGGACAGTACACCAGAGGTTAAAGCTTTGCTTACAGTGGGATACCCATCACTGTTGGAGTGGTTTAAATGTGGGAAATCCCCCGAGTGCTGACTATAATCCTGGCGCGCTGTGAGCTACTGAGATCAGCTCAGAGCAAGGCCATGGAGAGCCTTGAAAACAAGAATGAGAATGGGAACAAAATTGGGAAGTTGCTGAGTGCAGTGGCGTACAGTGAGTGCCATTTGTTTCCCATGGGATGGGGGGGGGGGGGCACAACTTCAGTGTCCGCTAAGAACAGAGATACAGAGGAATTTATTTAGCCAAAGGGTGGTGAATTTGTGGAATGTGTTGCCACAGGCAATTGTGGAGGCCAGGTCATTGGGTGTATTTAAGGCAGAGATTGATAGATTCTTGATTAGCCAGGGCATCAAAGGTTATGGCAGAGAAGGCCGGTCAATGGGACTGAGTGGGAAAATGCATCAGTTCATGATTGAATGGCGGAACAGCCTCGATGGGCTGAATCTGCCTTCTCGTCTTGTGGTCTGATGGTTGTGGTCAACTTGGTCAGTGTTAGCGCAAGGGCCTCGATAACCAGCGAGAGAAGCAGGTTTGCCTTAGTTTGTGAATGGGATAGAAAAGCACTGTTTAACTAAACATGAAGGGAAATCTATCTCCATGCCTTTGTTAAGGCTTTAACCACTTGTGCCTCTGTCTCTGTTAGCATTCAATTGTGCTCATTTCGACCTGTGTTAGTGCTTTAACGCTCCCCTCTCTACCCTTCAGCACATGAAAGAGTTTATTTTCTGTAAGTGGTGTCTGTGAACACAAGGGCTGTAAAAGCCCTACCACCCACTCTCAAAGAATGCCATGCATGCAATTAGGAGCGAGCTCACAGCCAGGGGTTAGAATTCAAAGGGAAGTCGGCGGACTCCCTCCTCCCTGCCTCTGAGAAACATAAACCCATTTACAGCCGCCAAACTCATCAATACTTATCAATGGCAGACTGCAAGGATCAATGGGAAGGCTTGGGTGGGTGGGGTAGGTGGATGGGGGGGGGGTGGTTGGGGGGGTGCAGCTGTCATGAATTTGGTAAGGAAAAAGCAAGAGCATCCCTGGGGTGGCATCTGGGACGGGGGTGGGGGAATCGCATAAACGCACAATGATCTCCCAAAGCAGGAATGCTGATTGTAAAGAACGTTTAATCCCTTTTTCCCCCCCATCCCAGCATCAAGAGAGATGTTGATCCGAGTGAGGGGCAGGTGGGGGGGGGGAGAGTGGGTGGGGTAACATGGCAATTCTTTCTCTGAAAGGTTTGGATGGGGAATCGGATTCGACCGGGCCCTTTGCAACCAACCTCTGCAGACAGGAGGGACCAAAACATTCAGATGGGTTCTGCCAGAGCAGAAATTTATGGCGAACCACCTCCCCCTCTTTCCAGCACCCCCCCCCCCCCTCCCAACACCTCCCACCCCCAGGCTTCACCTCCCCAACCCCTCATCTGTAAATGCAATCCTTGGGCAGTCTGCTAAATAAATCAGCAAGCTGATTATGCAAGCATGATTTTACACTTACCCTGGAGTCTCTGAAAATTAAAGATTAATCAGGAGGACTGCATTCACAACCCAAGAGGTAAATTGGGCGTTTGGAGCCATTGTAAAAACTTTTCTCCTCACTTATTTGCTCTGAACTGATGATGTGGGAAATAGAAACACCTTGTGCCTGCCTTGCATTCTCCCCATATTTTCTGATTCAACAAAATAAGCTCTCATTCTTCAGAATTCGAGAGCATAGATCCTGTCAACTTAATCTCTCCTCACAGGACAATCCCCCAAGATCTGCTGAACTTCCCCATGCTCCTTCCATCGGATGTGAGAAAAGAACATCACTTCCCAAACGTGGTCTCACCAGATCTTCCTATCATTAAAAGGAAGATGTCGTTCTGCTTGTACTCAGATACTATTTATTGTCAGGTAATAAAACAGAAATGTAAGGTTCAACAATGTTGCATTTAGTCCGACAGCAAGGCAGACAAAGATTCATCATTAGTATTAGTATTGCCCGACCCCCTTAAAGAGAAGCAACAGAGAGCTCCCCCCGAGTCACTGAGTGACCGTGGATTCGCCTCCATCTCTCCCACAACCCTCCTCAACAGCATAAAACTCCAGTTCAGTTCAAACCATCGGCGACTCGAGCTCCAGGTGCAAACCTCTGACACGATGTACTCAACTCCTCTTGCAATGAAGACCTAACTATGGTTTGGTTTCCTATTTGCAGCTGTGCCTAATCGTTAATTTTCAGTGATTCAAGGATGAGGGCCTCCAAGTCCCTCAAAATACGAACATTTTACTGTTTGTCTCTCGTCATTAAAACATATGTCACTTGTTAAAATTTAAATGTTTAAATGTTTTAAAAATTTAGACATACAGCACGGTTACAGGCCTTTTCGGCCCACGATCCCGTGCTGCCCAATTCACGCCCAATTAACTAACACCCCCAGGTACGTTTTGAACGGTGGGAGGAAACCAGAGCCCCTGGAGAAATCCCATGCAGAGATGGGGAGAACGTGCAAACTCCTTACTGTCAGCTCAGGGCTCGAACCCCAGTCCTGATCACTGGTGCTGTAAAGGCATTGCCCTAACCGCGACACCAACCGTGCCGCCCTAGTTGGGAAACCCAAGTGGAGCACTTCACAGATTCCCACGTTATAGTTCACCAGCCAGTTCACTGCCCATTCGCTTACCCTGTCTATGTATATCCAAAAGATTCTTTCAACACCCACACAGCTACCCAGCAAACCCAGATAGGTGATGCACGGTCTGTTCATGCACAGTGCAAAGTTCAAAGTTCAGATTTATTGCCAGAGTACATACGTGACATCACATACAACTCCTGAGATTCTTTTTCTGCAGGCCAGGCTGAATTTCTATTTCTCAGTAGTGTAAATAGAACTGTAATCAAGTACAAAAGAGAGAAGTTCAAACAATGAGTGCAAACCTGAAAATAAATATTCGATCATTGATGATTGTTTGACAGTGACATCCTATTTGTTGCAGCTTTCCAATACTGGAAAAACCCCTTTATTCCTTACCCCCTGTTCATTGTGGAGGCTGGGGGAGGGGGTCTGTCAGGCAATGGGGAGGGGAGCTGTCAGGCGCAGGGAGGGGCGCTGTCAGGCAGTGGGGATGGGGGCAGTCGGGCAGCGGGGAGAGTGGCTGTCAGGTCTGGGGAGGGGAGCTGTCAGGCAGTGGGGAGTGGGGCTGTCGGGCAGCGTGGAGGAGGGCTGCCAGGCAGTAGGGAGGGGGGCTTTCAGGCGCAGGGAGTTGGGTTGCTAGCTGATAATGTTATCAGCCTGCCCCTTAGCAGCCGCTTTCAGGCGGCTGCATTCAGGTGCCTCAGGGGACTTCAGCGCTCCAACGATTATCCCTCCTGGAGGAGGGTTAGAGTGTGCGCCTCCTGCTCTTTCAGGGGGGTACCCGAGAGCCGCATAGGGGTAGAATATGTGGTTTTACATGGGGTATTCTGCCCAGCTGTCTCCTTTCCTCCAGGTTTGCATTCATAAAGCCACCCCCTCCCCCGATCAACTCTCATCTTTCCTCTCCTGTCTTCCTATCATTGAGTGCATTTGAGACTGTAGGCGTGTACCGGCACAATCAAGGAATTTTGCCGCCACGTGGACAGTCGAAAAAGGAATGTGCAGGAATTTGGAGACAATTCCTGCCCCGTGATTTATCCCGAAATTTTTTGGAGGAAGCCTGCAGCATAAATCATGCGGGAAAAGTCCGTCAGCAAGCATCCACCTGACTGCACGTCCGACCATTGGGACGATTGCACTCAGGGCCTCGCAGTCTAAAAAGGCACCCAGTGTGTGAACGACCACATGGACTGTAGTTATGTTCATTTTTTTCAGCAACTTTCCCAACATTGCCGACTAAAAGACATACATTATGTCCAATGATCTCCCTTGGTCTGTTACTCTCTACTCCTCACCTGCTCTTTCTAGCCTCTCTCCAGCCTTTTAATTCAAAGTTCAAAGGTTCCTTTCATTGTCATGTAAAAGTACATTAAAAATGTAACACACATGATGTACTGAAACATTTGTCTGCTGTAAGGCAAAGGGTCGACATGCCCCCAGTGCCCCTAACAACAGGAGAAAGAGATGCAAAGCCGAGTCCTTTCAGAGGCCTCTGCAAGTCCGTGGATTCGCCTCCAGCCTCTGCAGTCGCACACATTCCTGTTCAAGTCATCAGCAGGCCTGGGCTCCACATCCGACACACAATCAGGAAGCTGTCAGCACCTGGGGCTCTACGAGAGCCCTTCTTGCCCCCAGCGCCCTCTCGAATGCTGGCTCCAATACCTGGTTCACAGTCTCCAGCAGCCCGGGTAGGTCCCTCAGCTGCCGAGCCCTTCACTGGTCCGCTGCTGTGGTGGTCACCACCCCCGTTGGGCCGTCTCCTCTGCCGCTCCTCCTCAACAAGATCTGTCCACCCTCTCCATTTCTGGTGCCCTGCACTGCTCCCCGAGCATAGGCACCACCTCCACGGTGCTGGGATTTTACTTACAAACTCTGTCGGCTCCTTTAATGGGACACTTAAAGCCTGTGTGGAACATGCAGGACCGGGCATTTGTGCCCTTTGGAGCAGGGCTGTGTCTCTGGTCTCTGTGGGGCCGCACCAGTGGCAGAGCTGCTGTTACAGCTTTTGAATGGTGGGAGGAAACGTTTTGACAATGCAGACACCTGCCTGAGTTTTTACTTATACCATGAAGAAGGGCTCAGGCCCGAAATGTCCGTTATATATCTTTATCTCCTGTGGACGCTGAGACTGGCTGCGTTCCTCCAGCATCTCTGAGTTTTTAATCCAATCATATTGTCTGCAGACTTTGGTGTTTCACTCAGTCCATAGCAGACTATTCCCACCAGTCCAAGTTCATTCAATAACCTCTCACCTGGCACCTTACTGAAGGCCTTCTTTAAGTCCAAGTGCACCTATCTTTCTGCCATATCTAACATCGAAAGTCTGTCAACTTAAGACTGGGGACTTTTCTCCACCCTGTACGAGATAGTGGTGAGGCCACACTGGGAGAACTGTGGGCATTTCTGGTCACTTTACTTGAGCAAGGATATACTGGCTCTGGAGGTGACACATAGGAGATTCGCCAGGCTGATTCTGGACATGAGGGGAGATTAATTTATTTGGGACTGTATTCACTGGAATTCAGAATGAGAGGGGATCTTTTAAATTTTTCAAATTTAACATTTTTAGAATTAGGCCTACTGTGCGGTAGCAGCCATTTCCGTCCACGAATCGGTGCCACCCAATTTACGCACCATTAACCTACACCCCCAGTACGTTTTTGAATGGTGGGAGGAAACTGGAGCCCCCAGAGACATGAGGAGAACGTGCAAACTCCTTACAGACAGCACGGGATTGGAACCCAGGTCCAGTCCCGATCGTTGGTGCTATAAAGGCTTTGTGCTAACCGTATCATCCTTACTGAAACATACACAATTATGAAAGATAGATACAAAGAAGTTGCTTCCACTGGGACGTGGGACGAGAGCTAGGGGACACAGGCTCAAGATTTAATGGAGTAGCTTTAGGACTGAGATGAGGAGGACCTGAGAGAATCTCTAGCCGCTTTCAGATGCTCGGACGCAGATAATGCACCGGCAGATGCGGCTGGGGGAGGGCAGCTGGGACGTTCAAGGGGCCGCGGAGAAGATGCCTTTTTGTCACCTGAACATGCCGGCTGAAGGAGAGCCGGGGTCCGAACAAATGCTGGTTCCTGTGGACTATGGCCGTAGTCACGGCTTCTTTATGGAGCATCTTGTAGCAGCACTACATGAAAATAATGGAAAAGAAATAAACTTTAATTGTCATTCTCAAAACAGTTGTTGGTTTGTTTTCACGAGGACCATATCTCTGCACGTTGCTCCCTATTGATGTATCCTTTCCTCTTGATCAATGATCATTTATGACAGAATTTCTGAGGGTTTCAGTTTATCAAGTTTAAGAACGCAAAGGTTGAGAGACGCTCGTGTAGAACTCTCTCCAGAATGCAAAAATCAATATGAAAGATTAACTGCAACTAATAAGCCTTCCTCATTCTCTATAAACCGACACCAAATTGTGGCTGGCGTGGGACTACACGGCTGGAGCAGCTGGCGCGGGACATCAGGGGCCCGAAGACCCACGCCTGTCACCCCAGCCCCAGAGTCCACGCCGGCCACCCTAGCCCCGTAGTCCTGCACCGACCACTCCAGCCCCATAGTCCCGTGCCGGCAGCCCCAGTCCTGTAGTCCCATGCCGGAGAGCTGTCAGGCAGTGGGGCGGGTAGGTATTGGCAGCGGGGAGGGTAGGTGTTGGCAGCGGGGAGGGTAGCTATAACCAGCAGGGAGGGTAGGTGTCAGTGGGTCGCCAGCTGACTGTCAACAGCCCACCCGCTGCTAGCCACCTGAAAGCTGCTAGCTGCTTTGCCTTGCTGTTTTCAGGTGCCTATGGGGAATACTCTGAGCCGGAGAATGTACCTCCCCGAGGAGGGTTAGGTAAGTGCTCCTCTGGGCCGGGTTCTCCACTTTCAGGTGGCTTCCCAACAGCCGCATTCGGGTATTTTAGGCGGCTTTACATTCGGGTATTCTGGCCATCTGAAAGCACTCTATGGAAGTCCCTCCCAGCAGAGGCTGCCTCGTTAAAGATTTTTGCATAGCTGGGGAAGTAAAGGTTTTGGAGAACGGGCAAGTAGGTGGAGCTGTGTCCAGGCCCAGATCAGCCATGGTATTATAGAACAGAGGAGCAAGCTCAACAGGCCAGCCCCTGCCCCCACCCCCCACCCCCCGGGTTTCTGATGCTCTTATCAGAGAGAGTGGTGGAAGCAGGGTCACCGGCATTAGAAGGGACTGCGCTGGAAGATCAGAAAAATATGGATGGGTGGATTTAGTTAGTATGGATAGAGTGGACTGAATGGCCTGCTTCCATGTTGGATGACTCGATGAGTTTTATCAAACAGGATTTTCCTCTCCACTCTGCGAACTTCAGCGGATTATTACCACTTGGTCATACTGGCCCATCGAGGCAAGTCTTTCCAATAAGGCTCACAGATTGAATATGCAATATGGACTCCCTTGTTCAGGGTCGAAGGGCAGCTGCTGAGAACGGAGGTGTGGAGGGATTTCTTTAGCCAGAGGGTGGTGAATCCATGAAATTTGTTGCCACAGGACGGTTGTGGGGGCCGGGCCATTGGGTGCATTTAAGGCAGAGATTGATAGGCCAGGGCATCAAAGGTGATGGGGAGAAGGTCGGGCAGTGGGCCTGAGTGGGGAAAATGGATCAGCTTGTGATTAAATGGTGGGGCAGACTCGATGGGCTGAATTCCCTATTTCTGCTCCAAGGTGTTTGGGTCTTATGACTGGGGGAGGGGTGGGGGGTTACCTGCAGCGCCTTCTGTCATAAAGAGTTAAAGCCCAATCAAACCATTCAAAATACCAGGAGGTAAGTATCGCTCATTGTCAACAGCACAGCAATTAGAAGGAGGGCAGCCATAAGGTCAACAGTGACTTAATTTTAAATATTACCATGTTTTATCTTGGTTGATGATAAGAGTTTATTAGGACACTATATATAGATGCACTGAAGTTGTTTGCACAAGAACATAACTATGAATTATTATTAATTTTGTTTAACAGGAAAGTCTGCACTTGCTGGGGTTGTAATTTAATACACTAAAGGATCGGAGAAGCTCCAGCAGGTCACACAGTATATCCATAAGAAACAAAGAGTAGCCAATGTTTCGGGCCCGAGTCCCTCATCAAGGTATGAACAAGCTGGGGGAGGAAGGAAGGGGTGGGGGAGGAGAGGAGGAGCACAGGCCAACAGGCGGGAGCGGTCTGCGCTCTACATGGGCAGGAGCACTGGATGCAGTAGATGACCCCCGTAGATTTAAATGGGTGGTGAGGGAGGAGGTGTGGGAGCATCGCCTGAGGTCGCAGGGGTAGGCGTCGGGGTGAGGAGGGATGAATAGACAAGGGAGTCACAGAGGGGAGCAGTCCCTGCAGAAGGCAGAGAGGGGGAGAGATGGAAACGATGTGCCTGGTGGCGAGATTGCAATATAGAAATTGTGGAGGATAATATGTTAGATGCGGAGGCTGGTGGGGTGATTGGTGAGGACAAGGGAACAATGGTACAAAAACAGCTCCTTCCATGCTGCCATCAGATTTCTGAATGGACAATGAATCACAGAGACTACCTCACCTTTCTTTTGGACTTTAAAAAAAATTAGATTTATAGCAACTTTGCAGTTGTAATGCTGCCGCAAAACAACGAATTTCACGACATGTTCATGGCAATGAATTCTGACTCTGAATCCTGTCCTTGTCACATCCCAGGGCACAAAGGGGTCTGGGCAGATGTGCAGGAAATAGAGGAGGTGCAGATAGGAGCAGAAGGGAAGCTACGCTTTTCTTTGGAAGAAGGAGGACATCTCAGATGCCCTGGAAGGGAAGACCCTGTCCTGGGAGCAGATATGACGGAGATGGAGGATTTGAGGGAAAGGGACAGAACCCTCACGCCTCAGGCCCCAAGCAGTCATGTGTCTTTGCTTCTGTAGGTGCTGTGTAACCTGTTGAATTTCTCCAGCACTTGTACTAAATTATAAGTTTTGCAAATGTTTTTATTATTAGAAACAATATTTTTTCAGTGATTTGATGGAAAGTTTGTAATCCATTGCTGTATTTGTGAACAGTTTCACTCAATGGAGATGTTGATGGGATAGGATAGAGGACAGTTGGTGTTCCTGGATGCCCTGTTTGAAGCCAATGCTATGCGAGATCTCATGCTACCATCTACACTGAATACTGTAATATTGTTGGCCACTGGATGCTGGAATATTGTTGGCCTGATTCTGTGCTAATAGATTTGCCACAGCTTCTCTGTCGGGTTCACAATAGAAGAACCCATTCCTCTGAGAGAATTGCCCCTACTTCTTTAATCCTCAGCCAGGGGAAATATCTTTACGTTGTGAACAGTCTGGAGAGCATAAAGTTGATCTGTGCCCGTATAAGGGGTGACCTATCCTGGAGCCACATCACATCCTCGTTAGGCAGAAAGGTGGAGCCTTCCAAAGGAGGAGAGCAAAGTTACCGGTCCCCATCTTGACTGTATCGGAGAAAGTGGAGAGCACCAAATTCCTTGGAATTTCAAAGATAGATTGGCTTGTTTTTTTTTCTAACATTAACTCTATTTGTGACAGATGCAAATCTGAAATTGCGACATTGGCACACATGCCTTGGTCTTGTCCATCCTTAGAAAACTATTAGAAAGAAATGTTTCATATCTTTCCAACTGTATTCCAGGTGGAGCTACGGTCCAATCCAATAACTGCTCTTTTTGTGGTTATTGAACCAGACCCAGGGAGTTTTTCTGTACCTGTTCAACGGGTTGTGGCCTTCTTGACATTGTTGGCTAGAAGGGCCACCCTATTCAAATGGAAAGATTCTAGACCTCCAACGTGTTTCATGGTTCTTTCACATTATCTCCTGTTTAAGTTCAAGGAAAAAATAGACATTGTGTATTTGATTCATCGATGAAATTTGAAGATACACGACGAGCTTTTACATCTTATTTTCATTTGATGTCAATGTTTTTAATGTGATTAGATGTACTCACTCATCCAGATGAGATCAAGTCTTACCTTTGTTTCTTGATTCATGATACGAACCAAAAGTTACTAAATATATGTAATCCTCAGGATAAGCTGCTCAGATGTTTTTTGTTAGTTTTTTCTTTTTTTTTATTATTAGCGTAGGTTAGCTGGGATTTTTTAATATCATATTTTGATGTTTTATTTTCACCCAATGCAGTGGAGGGGAACTGAATTTATACTGTTTGAAGTTTTATCTTGAGATATATATTACACACATATGTGATATGTATTTTCAGTTTCGTTCCCTTTTCTTTATTGTATTGTATTTATTATTAAAAACAATCAAAAAGATTGAAGGAAAAAAAAGTTCTTTGGAGTTCACTTAACTAGTGACCTATTGTGGACACTCAACATCTCCTCACTTATCAGGAAGGGGCAACAGCGACTGCACGTCCGGAGAAGACTGAAGCAGGCTAGGCTACCGGCCACTGTCATGTCAGCCTTCTACAGGAGCTCTATTGCGAACATCACAGTGTGGTATTACTGGTGCAGGGCAGTGGATTGGAGGTCAACCCACAGGACATTAAGGGTGGCAGAAAGGATCACTAGTGTCTCCCTTTCGCCCCTATTGACGTGATCTACCTGGAATGTTGTTTAAAGAGGGCATGCAAAATCATTGAGGACTCCTTCCATCCTGAAAACAGGATCTTTCAGCTGCTCCCGTCGGGGAAAAGATACAGGAGGATCAGAGCCTACATCACCAGGCTGAGGAACAGCTTCTTCCCAAGGGCAGTGAGAATGCTGAACGACCAAAGGAACGGCTCACCCTGACTATCTGAGATTCTCTTCTGTACAAAACAACATTTAATTATCTATTTGTATATATGAATACTTGTCCTGCATATGTATTGTTGACTATATGTGTGTTATGTCTTATTGTGTGCCTGCGTATTTTGCACGAAGGACTGGAGAACGCTGTTTTGTCGGGTTGTACTTGTGCAATCAGACCACAATAAACTTGACTTGACAGCATTTTACAGGAGCACAGGAGCCCACACTCGCAGTATCCTGAGGAACCAGCTAAGGTTGTGCAGGAGTCAGAGGGAAATCGGAATCACCACTGCCTGCTGGACAGTCATGCTTTAGACCTGGATTGGAAAAAACTTCCTTCCCTTCAGACAACAGATGATGCAGCGGGAGGATTGATGAATTCCATCAAGGATTTCTACCTTGGACGAGTCACGTGATGGAGTAGTGGCCGGACGGTGAACTCCAGCCCTCTCCAGAAAAGTCGGGAAAAACAAGGGAAAACACAAAGGCACAGAAATAAAAGTTAAAGAAAAGTGAGTATAAAGGTGGAAAGAAGATGGCGACAAAAAAAGAAAAATCAAAATCAACGGTAAGAAGAGAGGAAGAGAAGACAACGGAGGAAGAAGGAGAAGGCCTTACCTGTCCGAAGAGGCCCGCTGTGGAGAGAGAAGCCCGCTTCCTCAGGTCGGTAGAAATAGGACTACAAAAATGGCTCGCTGAGCCGAGTAAAAGTGTGCAACCGTGCATGCGCGAGGATGCGCATGAAAAAAAACACACCGACGGGAGGGGGGACCAGCTGGGGAGTCGATCTCCACAGCCGGCAACGACAGCTGCAGAACACCTGCAGCAAGAAGAGACCACAGAAGACAATGGAAACAAGAAAGAAGAGAAGAAAAGGGCAACAAAGAAACAACAGATGGCCAACCCAGAGGAAGAAGAAGAGGAAGAGTACAGTGAAATAGAAGAAGAAGGGAAAGGCAAGATAAAGGATATACTTTCTCTTGTTAGAGGATACATGGAGTCATTTAAAGAATGGCAAACACAGGAATTTAATGATTTAAGAAGAAGAATAAACAACACAGAAGAGAAAATGAATAAAATAGATGTGACCTTAACAGAAATGGGAAAGAAAATGGACAAGATGGAAGAGCGGGCAGTAGCAGCAGAAATGGAGGTAGAAGACTTAAAAAAGAAATTGGAGGAATCTAATAAAAAAGCTACAGAGACACAAGAACTACTAGCTCAAAAAATAGATATAATGGAAAATTATAACAGAAGAAATAACATAAAGATAGTGGGCCTTAAGGAAGATGAAGAAGGCAAGAATATGAGGGAGTTTATAAAAGATTGGATCCCTAAGACCCTAGGATGTCCAGAACTACAGCAAGAAATGGAAATAGAAAGGGCACATAGAGCATTGGCCTCTAAACCACAACCACAACAAAAACCAAGATCTATTGTAGTAAAATTCCTAAGATATACTACAAGAGAAAAGGTACTGGAGAAGACAATGGAAAAAGTAAGAGAGGGCAACAAACCACTGGAGTATAAAGGGCAAAAAATCTTCATTTATCCAGATATAAGTTTTGAACTCCTAAAGAAGAGAAAAGAGTTCAATACAGCAAAGGCGATTTTATGGAAGAAAGGGTATAAATTTATACTAAAGCATCCAGCGGTATTGAAAATATTTATTCCAGGACAACAAAACAGACTATTCTCGGATCCAGAAGAAGCACGAAAATTTGCAGAACAATTACAAAAATAGACTGAGGGAGGAAGACGGGTAATGAGAGTAAAAATGATCACGATTGATATGTATGTGGGTAAAGAGGTATAAGAGTGAATAGATACAATGTGCATACATGAATGTATCTGTACTTAGAGGAAAATATAGATAGTATAGACAAGAATTAATAAGGGAAGGTAATGGAATAGAGAGAATAAGGAGGGAATTATAAGAGTGACCTTTGTTACATATGAAAAGCGAAATCTTTTCTGGGGGGGGCTGGGAGGGGGGGAATAGCGGTCACTGCAAAATCAGTTGACGCTTGCGAGTGAATTCGCAAACCCAAATGGAGAGGGGAGATGTGGTTGTCCGACAAGGGATAAAGGACAACTCAGGAGGGGAAGGGGAGATTGGGGATAAATAAGATATAAATAGGAGAATAAGGAAAATGTTTGATGTTGTAGGAATGTTGTCTTATAAAGAGTTTAAAATAAGAAAACAGAAATGGAAAAGGAGGAAAGGTAATGATGGAAAAACGGAAAGAGAAGATAAACAAACTATAAAATGGCTACGCTGAACTATATGACTTTAAATATTAATGGAATACATAACCAAATTAAAAGGAAGAAACTACTAAATTTACTGAAAAAGGAAAAAATTGATATAGCATTTATCCAAGAAACACACTTAACTGAATTGGAGCACAAGAAATTAAAGAGAGATTGGGTAGGACATGTAACAGCAGCATCGTATAATTCAAAAGCAAGAGGAGTGGCTATATTAATTAGTAAAAATGTACCATTTAAATAGAAGAGGAAATAATAGATCCAGCAGGGAGATATGTTATGATAAAATGTCAGATATATTTGGAGTTTTGGAATCTACTTAATGTATATTCACCTAACGAAGAAGATCAAAAGTTTATGCAAGATATCTTTTTGAAGGTAGCAAATACGCAAGGGAACATACTAATAGGAGGGGATTTCAACCTGAATTTGGATTCAAATATGGATAAAACGGGGAAAAAAATTAACAGAAAGAACAAAGTAACCAAATTTATAATTAAATCCATGCAAGAAATGAAACTTTTGGATATATGGAGGAAACAAAACCCAAAAGAAAAGGAATACTCATACTACTCGGCTAGACATAAAACATACTCAAGAATAGACCTATTTTTGTTATCAGCTAGTATGCAGGATAGAGTAAGAAAAACAGAATATAAAGCTAGAATACTATCGGACCATTCACCCTTAATATTGACAGTAAAGCTAGAGGACATCCCTCCAAGAATGTATAGATGGAGATTAAACCCCATGCTACTTAAAAGACAGGATTTTAGAGAATTTATTGAAAAACAATTAAAAATGTAATTTGAAGTAAATACAGAATCAGTGGAAGATAAGTTTATACTATGGGATGCAATGAAAGCATTCATTAGAGGGCAAATATTAAGTTATGTAACCAAGATGAAGAAGGACTATAATCAGGAAACAGAGCAGTTGGAAAGGGAAATAGTAAATATAGAAAAAAAATTAGCAATGAAGGAAGATACAACTAAAAGAAGAGAATTGGCGGATAAAAAAATAAAATATGAAACATTACAAACATATAAGGTAGAGAAGAATATAATGAAGACAAAACAGAAATATTATGAACTAGATGAAAAAACGCACAAAATCCTAGCATGGCAGCTTAAGACACAACAAGCTAAGAAAATGGTATTGGCATCAAGGAAAAAAGACAAACAAATTACATATAATCCAAAAGAAATTAAGGAAAATTTTAGAGAATTCTATGAACAATTATACCGAACTGAAAACGAAGGGAAAGAAGGGAAAATAGATGAATTTTTGACTAAAATTGAACTACCAAAACTACAAATAGAGGAACAAAATAAATTAACAGAACCATTTGGAACAGTAGAAATACAAGAGATAATAAAAAAATTACCAAATAATAAGACACCAGGGGAGGATGGATTTCCAATAGAATTCTACAAAACATTTAAAGACTTATTAATTCCGCCCTTCCTGGATGTAATCAACCAGATTGATGAAACACAAAGCTTACCAGATCCATGTAAAACAGCAATAATTACAGTAATACTAAAACAAGGGAAAGATCCACTCTCACCAGCATCATATAGACCAATATCTTTGCTAAACACAGATTATAAGATAATAGCTAAACTATTAGCAAACAGATTAGCAGAACAGGTACCGAAAATGGTAAATTTAGACCAAACTGGATTTATAAAAAAAAGACGCACAACAGACAATATTTGTAAATTTATTAACTTAATTCATGCAGTACAAGGAAATAAAGCACCTGCAGTAGCAGTTGCTTTAGACGCAGAGAAGGCCTTCGACAGAGTAGAATGGAATTATTTGTTCAAAGTATTGCAAAAATTCAGTTTACCGGAGAAGTATATTAATTGGATTAAAGCATTATATAAGGGACCGTTAGCGAAAGTGACAGTAAATGGACATGTATCAAAGCAATTTAACTTAAGCAGGTCAACGCGGAAGGGATGCCCACTATCACCTTTATTCTTTGCGCTAGCTATAGAACCACTAGCAGAATTGATAAGAATAGATAATAATATAAAAGGAATAAAAATAAAAGACAAGGAATATAAAATCAGTCTATTTGCGGATGATGTTATAGTGTACTTAACAGAACCAGAACTATCAATAAAAGAATTATATAAGAAATTGAAGGAATATGGAGAAGTGTCGGGTTACAAGATAAACGTAAATAAAAGTGAAGCAATGCCTATGAATAATGCGGATTTCTCAAAATTTAAGAAGGAATCTCCATTCAGATGGCAAATGCAGGCAATAAGATACCTAGGTGTACAAATAAACAAAAATCTAGGCCAATTATATAAACTCAATTATAATCCACTAATGAAAAAATCACAGGACGATTTAGAGCATTGGAAAGATCTACCACTAACACTAATAGGAAGGATAAACTGTATTAAAATGAACATTTTTCCAAGGATATTGTACTTATTTCAGGCATTGCCAATACAACTGACAGAAAAATTCTTCAAAGAGTTAAAGAAAATAATAAGGAAATTTTTATGGAGAGGGGGCAAACTGAAGATAGCACTAGATAAATTAACAGAATGGTATAAACAAGGAAGCTTACAATTGCCAAACTTTAAAAATTATTATAGAGCCGCACAATTAAGATACCTATCAGACTTTTATCAAACAAGGGAAAAACCAGACTGGACGAGATTAGAATTAGATAAAATAGGGGAAAAGATACCTGAACACATATTATATAAATGGGATGAAAAATTGGTACAACATAGAACTTCTCCAGTATTACATCATCTCCTCAATATTTGGAAGAAGATTCATGTAGAAAGAAATAAAACAAATTATCAATTACCAAAACTAATATTTATTTATTTTATTTTTTTTTTAAATTTTTTATTTTTCACACCATAAATCACAATAGCCATGATATACACTTTTTCTTTTCCACACATTTACAGTGACTTTTTCTCCCTCCCCCCTCCCTCCTCCCAAGCCACCCCCCCATCCCCCCCCCCCTCATCCATTTTAGTTATACAATCTAGGTTGCATTAATTCAGTTAGACAATGTTGTCATTCAACAAAAATACACCAGAAATTCTACTGAGTCCATTCTTTTCTTTTCTTCTCCTTCCATCAACTTAGGTAATGTTTGTTCCCGGTAGGTTTTCGCTATTGTATTTAATGTAAGGCTCCCATACTTGTTCGAATATTTCAATATTATTTCTTAAACTATATGTTATTTTTTCTAATGGAATACATTTATTCATTTCTATATACCATTGTTGTATTTTCAAATTATCTTCCAATTTCCAGGTTGACATAATACATTTTTTTGCTACAGCTAGGGCTATCTTAACAAATCTTTTTTGTGCATCCTCCAAGTCAATTCCAAATTCTTTATTTTTTATGTTACTTAGGAGAAAGATCTCTGGATTCTTTGGTATATTGTTTTCTGTTATTTTATTTAATATCTGATTGAGATCATCCCAAAATTTTTCTACTCTCTCACATGTCCAGATTGCATGAATTGTTGTTCCCCTTTCTTTTTTACATCGAAAACATCTATCAGATACTGTTGGGTCCCATTTATTTAACTTTTGCGGTGTAATGTATAGTCTGTGTAACCAATTATATTGTATCATACGCAGCCTCGTATTTATTGTATTTCTCATCGTTCTAGAGCATAACTTCTCCCATGTTTCCTTTTTTATCTTTATATTTAAATCTTGTTCCCATTTTTGTTTAGTTTTACCATTTGTTTCCTCATTTTCCTTTTCTTGCAGTTTAATATACATATTTTTTATAAATCTTTTGATTAACATTGTATCTGTAATCACATATTCAAGGTTACTTCCCTCTGGTAAACTCAAGTTGCTTCCTAATTTATCTTTCAAGTAGGATCTCAGTTGGTAATATGCCAGCGCTGTATCTCCCGTTATATTGTACTTATCTCTCATTTGTTCAAAGGATAAGAATCTACTTCCTGAAAAACAATTTTCTATTCTTTTAATCCCTTTTTTTTCGCATTTTCTAAAGGCAAGGTTGTCTATTGTAAAAGGGAGTAGCTTATTTTGCGTCAATATTAGTTTTGGTATTTGGTAATTTATTTTATTTCTTTCTACATGAATCTTCTTCCATATATTGAGGAGATGGTGTAATATTGGAGAAGTTCTATGTTGTACCAATTTTTCGTCCCATTTATATAATATGTGTTCAGGTATCTTTTCCCCTATTTTATCTAATTCTAGTCTCGTCCAGTCTGGTTTTTCCCTTGTTTGATAAAAATCTGATAGGTACCTTAATTGTGCGGCTCTATAATAATTTTTGAAGTTTGGCAATTGTAAGCCTCCTTGTTTATACCATTCTGTTAATTTGTCTAGTGCTATCCTCGGTTTCCCCCCTCTCCATAAAAATCTCCTTATTATTTTCTTTAACTCTTTGAAGAATTTTTCTGTCAGTTGTATTGGCAATGCCTGAAATAAGTATAGTATCCTTGGAAAAATGTTCATTTTAATACAGTTTATCCTTCCTATCAGTGTTAGTGGTAGCTCTTTCCAATGCTCTAAATCGTCCTTTAATTTTTTCATTAGTGGATTATAATTGAGTTTATATAATTGGCCTAGATTTTTGTTTATTTGCACACCTAGGTATCTTATTGCCTGCGTTTGCCATCTGAATGGGGATTCCTCCTTAAATTTTGAGAAATCCGCGTTATTCATAGGCATTGCTTCACTTTTATTTACGTTTATCTTGTATCCCGACACTTCTCCATATTCCTTCAATTTCTTATATAGTTCTTTTATTGATAGTTCTGGTTCTGTTAAGTACACTATCACATCATCCGCAAACAGACTGATTTTATATTCCCTGTCTTTTATTTTTATTCCTTTTATATTATTATCTCTTCTTATCGATTCTGCTAGTGGTTCTATAGCTAGCGCAAACAATAATGGTGATAGTGGGCATCCCTGCCGCGTTGACCTGCTTAAGTTAAATTGCTTTGATACATGTCCATTTACTGTCACTTTCGCTAACGGTCCCTTATATAATGCTTTAATCCAATTAATATACTTCTCCGGTAAACTGAATTTTTGCAATACTTTGAACAAACCAAAACTAATATTGACGCAAAATAAGCTACTCCCTTCTACAATAGATAACCTTTCCTTTAGAGAATGGGAAAAAAAGGGATTAAAAGAATAGAAAATTGTTTTTCAGGAAGTAGATTCTTATCCTTTGAATAAATGAGAGATAAGTACAATATAACTGGAGATACAGCGCTGGCATATTACCAACTGAGATCCTACTTGAAGGATAAATTAGGAAGCAATTTGAGTTTGCCAGAGGGAAGTAACCTTGAATATGTGATTACAGATACAATGTTAATCAAAAGATTTATAACAAATATGTATATTAAACTGCAAGAAAAGGAGAATGAGGAAACAAATGGTAAAACTAAACAAAAATGGGAACAAGATTTAAATATAAAGATAAAAAAGGAAACATGGGAGAATTTATGTTCTGGAACGATGAGAAATACAATAAATACGAGGCTACGTATGATACAATATAATTGGTTACACAGACTATACATTACACCTCAAAAGTTAAATAAATGGGACCCAACAGTATCTGATAGATGTTTTCGATGTAAAAGAGAAATGGGAACAACAATTCATGCAATCTGGACATGTGAGAGAGTAGAAGAATTTTGGGAAGATCTCAATCAGATATTAAATAAAATAACAGAAAACAATATACCAAAGAATCCAGAGATCTTTCTCCTAAGTAACATAAAAAACAAAGAATTTGGAATTGATTTGGAGGATGCACAAAAAAGATTTGTTAAGATAGCCCTAGCCGTAGCAAAAAAATGTATTATGTCAACCTGGAAATTGGAAGATAATTTGAAAATACAACAATGGTATATAAAAATGAATAAATGTATTCCATTAGAAAAAATAACATATAGTTTAAGAAACAATATTGAAATACTCGAACAAATATGGGAGCCTTACATTAAATACAATAGCGAAAACCTACCGGGGACAAACATTACCTAAGTTGATGGAAGGAGAAGGAAAGAAAAGAATGGACTCAATAGAATTGCTGGTGTATTTTTGTTGAATGACAACATTGTCTGACGGGTTTAATGCAACCTAGATTGTATACCTAAAATGGATGAGAGGGGGGGGTGAGGGGGTGGCTTGGGAGGAGGGAGCGGGGGGGGGGGGAGAAAGAGTCACTGTATATGTGTGAAAAAGAAAAAGTGTATATCATGGCTAATGTGATTTATGGTGTGAAAAATAAAAAAATTTAAAAAAAAGGATTTCTACCTTCACTGAGAGGCAGCAACCAAGGCACAGGATGTGATCTGTGTGTCCCTGAGTCTATAGCATATAGCAGGTGCAGGACAGTCTGGAATTCAGCTCTTTCTCCAGGTTTGGAGCAAGTCTGTAATCCAGAGATGGGGTCCCTACAAAACATTAACCAAACATTTGAAAGCAGGGCACTGCCAGATGAAAGTTCCTTTGGCTGCACCTTTCATCGAGCTGTCCTTGACTGAGGGGGTCAAAAACACAGAAAGGCTGGAGGAACTCAGCTGCTCTCGTGGTGACCACAGGAGGTATGTTTCGGGCTTGAGCACTTCTTCAAGGTACGAGTGAATTAAAGACTGGGGAAAGGGGGAAGTGGGAGGAGTCCACACCAACAGGCAAAAGGCGTTAAAAATTGGATTTGATGAGATGAACAGTGAGGATTGATTTTGGCTCCATGAAAAGAGACATGAAAAGAGAGAGAGAGAGCACTGTGGGAAAGATGACCAGGGTTTGAAGATGGGTGAGAGGTTTAATGAAATCCAGGGAAGTCGATGTTAATGCCATTCAGCTGGAGGGTTGCCAGATGGAAGACGAGGTGTTGTTCCTCTATTTGCAGGTGGTCTCAGTCTAGCAGTGCACGAGACCATGGACAGACAGGTCACCTGGTGAATGGGGCGGGGAATCGAACTGGGTGGCCACTAGGAGGTCCACACTATTGCGGCAGACAGAGCCAAGCTGCTCGATGAAGCGATTTCCTAGACTGCACCCAGGCTCTCTGATGCAGAGGAGACCACTTCGGATAAAGTCGATGGCCCCAGCAGATTCACAAGTGAAGTGTTGCTTCACTTGGAAGGACAGTTTGGGGCCTCAAATGGTGGTTGATGATAGTTTACTATCATCCAACTTTGCAAATATAACCAGATGAAACAGCATTTGTCCGGATCACAAGCGCGCGCTCGCGCGCGCGCACGCGCTCTCGCGCACGCACACACACACCATACACCATACACACACAAACCCCACACCACACACACCATACCACACACCACACACACACACCCCACACACCATACACACCACACCACACAACACACACACACACACACACACACACACATCCCACACACCACACACCACACCACTCTCCATACACACAGACACATACCACACACACACACCACACCACACACACCACACACACAAGATACACCACACACACATGCACACACACATGCACATACACCACACACACAGATTCTGCACACACACCACATATACATGTGCACACATGCACCACACACACATACATGTGCACACACACACCACGCACACACCACACCATTCACAAACACCACACACTACACACACACACACACATACATACACACACACACACACATACTACACTCCATACCACACACCACACACCACACACACACACTCACGCGCACGCACACACACACACCCCACACCACACACACCATGCCACACACCACACACACACACCCCACACCACACACACTACACACACCACACACCATACACACACACATGCCACACACCACACACACCATGCCACACACCACACACACACACCCCACACCACACACACTACACACACCACACACCATACACACACACATGCCACACACATGCACACACACGCACACCCCACACCACACACACACCCCCCACACACCACACCACACACACTACACACGTCTCACACGCACACACACACATATCACACCACACACACACCCCACACACCACACCACGCACACACTACATGCACCACACGCACACACACATGCGCACATACACCACACACACATGTATGCATGCACACACACACAGACTCTGCACACACCACATATACATGTGCACACGCACACACACACACACACACACACACACACACACACACACACACACACACACACACCCACCCACCCACCCACCCACACACACACACAATATATATGCATAAATATTTTGGGTTGATTTACTTGGTTACAGGATACTGTTCATCATTCTCACAGCCTGCGGGAAGTCATTTCCCAGCCTGTCAATCTTGATTTTGATGCTCCTGTTCCTCCTTGTTGATGGTCGAAGATGCTGTGTGATGGAGGGTAAGGGTCCTCTAGAATTCTTGGAGTCCTATTTAAGGAACGCTCCCGGTGAGTGTCGTCTGTAGAGGAAGGGGAGACCCCAATAATGCTTTGCAGCTCTCGTCCCACACAATGATGCATCCAGTCAGGACACTCTTAGTTGCATCCCTGGGGAGTTTTGCACACTGCTGGCTGAGAGCCAGTGTTGTAACCAGTCAGCACGAGCTTGCCTGCAGGTCAAGCAGGCTGCAGTCGGGATGTTGTCAACCTCATGACCTGCGCTCTCAGCCATTTCCTAATGGTTCTATGCTGCCATTGGTCCCTGAGCTTGATAGGGACATTTGTAGAAGAGGGGTATAACGTTACTGATTGTGGTGGTGTATGCTCTTGCTGATAGTCACCACATTGGCCACGATCTGCTCTGATCCAATCAAGTGCAGTGCCACCCAGTACAACATTGCTTAAATTTTATTTCTTTTAGTTTAGACTTGCAGTATGGCATTGAATTTAGGAGCAGGGAGATTATATTGCATCTGTATTTGACACTGGTGAGTCCGCAGTTCTGGTCTTACTTAAGGAAGGATGCACTGGCATTGGAGGCAGGGCAGAGGAGGTTCACCAGGTTGATTCCAGATTTGGGGGCTGGGGGTGGGGGGTGGGGGGGGGGTTAGCCTATGAGGAGAGATTGAGTCGACTGGGACTGTACTTGCTGGAATTTAGAAGAATGAGAGGGGATCTTATCGAAACGTCCAATTATGAAAATTATAGATAAGATAGAGGTAGGTATGTTATTTCCATTGGTGGGGGAGACCAGAACTAGGGGTCATAGCATCGAGATCCAGGGGAGTAGATTTAGGACGGGGAGGAGGAGCAGCTGCTTCTCCCAGAGGGTGGTGAATCTGTGGAATTCACTGCCCATTGAAGCAGTGGAGGCGACCTCAGTGAGTATATTTAAGACAAGGTTGGATAGATTTTTACATCGTAGGGGAATTAAAGGATATGGGGAAAAGACAGGTAGGTGGAGACAAGCCGATCATCGGATCAGCCATGATCTCATTGAAGGACAGAGCAGGCTCGACAGGCCGGATGGCCGACTCTTGCTCCAGATTTAATGTTCTCATGAAACAGGCCCTTCCGGCCCACAAGCCTGTGCCTCTAAAATACACCAAGTAATCTACAACCCTTGTATATTTTGAAGGGTGGGAGGAAACCCACACAGACACTGGGAGAGCGGTCAAACTCCTTACAGACAGCGCCAGATTTGAACCAAGATCTCTGGTGCTGCAGCAGCATCACGCTGACTGTGTCACCCTTGTTTTCAGGATGAAGTCTCCAAGGGATGGGACTGCCGGCCACCTACAGAAGGTGATGGAACGGCCAAACTTCCTGGGGTAGGCTGGTGGAAGCCAGGTGAGATTATAACAACCTGCCTTTTCCCCCTCCTACCATGGTTGCTGGTGGAGCTGCCAAGCACCCTGTGTACGTACTCTGGGTCATTCAGCACAGATGTAGTCAATGAAGAGGAGCGTATGTATGAACTTCAAGGTGATCCAGAGTTGAGTGGAGAGCCAGTGATTGCATCTACTGTGGAGCGATGGTGACGGTAGGCAAAATGCAGCAGGTATTTACTGATATATGAGGAACAATTGCTGCCCCTTCACCATCTGACACCTCAGGGACTCATTTATGGATTCTTATTTTTGCATTTTATTTTTTTCCCTCTCTGAACTGAACAATCAGTTTGTTTACATTTCTTTATTATGTATAGTTATTTTTACACTGCCACCGTCGTATGTGATGTCAGAATCAAAATCAGAATTTATTGTTATGAACAAGTCATTAAATTTGGTGTTTTTGCAGTAACATCATAATTCAAACGTTCATCTTATAACCATCTGACAAGATTACTATAAATAAAAAATAACAGTGCACGAAAAGTAAGGCAGTGTCTTTGGTTCATTGATTATTCAGGAATCTGATGGCAGTGGGGAAGAAGCTGTCCTTGTGCCGCTGAGTTCTCATCTTTAGCCTCCTGTACCTTTTCCCCAATGGTAACAGAGTGAAGAGGGCATGGCCTGGATGGTGGGGGTCCTTGAGGATAGAGGCTGCTTTTTAAAGATCCCGCCTCATGTAGAGTCCTCGATGGAGTGAAGTCTGGTGTCTGTGATGTCGCAGGCCCAGTTAACAACCCTCTGGAGTTTATTCTTGACTCCATACCAGGCAGTGATGCAACCAGCCAGAATGCTCTCCACGGTACACCTGTAGAGGTGTATGAGAGTCTTGGGTGACATACTGAATCTCCTCAGGCACCTCACAAAGCATAGCCACTGGCAAGCCTTCTTTGTTATTGCATCAACACGTATGTACTCTGACAATAAGTCTAAAATCTCAAATATGAGTTATGTTCCAACTTGTGGTGGCTGCACCTGTTGAGAAGGAACATTGTGATGCAGAATTGGAGGATGATGGATTCACAGAAACAAAATTAGATTCAATACCTTGGTCAAGAAATAGTGGCTTTGTGTTATCTGTCTCTGACGTGAACGTCAGAACATCTTTCAAGAGGGTAAACCTTCTCGAGGCATCACACCCTGAGAGTGTACCTGGCAGGGTACAGAAAATCTGCACCAACCAACTAGCTGGAGTGTTCACAGACATTTTCATCCTCTCATTGCTGCAATTGGAGGTTCCCACCCACTTCAAAAGGGCACCAATCATCCCAGTGCCCAAGAAGAACAAAATGAGCTGCCTCAATGACCAGTGTCCAGTAGCACTCACCTCCACTGTGATGGAATGCTTTGAGAGGTTGGTCATGGCCAAAATTAACATGTACCGAAGTAAATGTCTGGACCCACTGCAATTTGCCTACCACCACAATCGTTCCAATCTCACTGGCTCTTCCCTCAGCCCTGGATTACCAGGACAACACCAATACCTACATCAGACTGCTATTCATCGATTACAGCTGGCTTTCAACGCCATTGTGATAGTACAGATCTATCACCAATGTATATAGTGTATATAGTTACAGTATCTAGACTGTGCTTACAGCGATTGGCTGAGAGCTTAGCCACGCCTACTGTCTGGGCCTTAAAGGGTTGTGTCCCTAGCCAGGTCGGATCATTCCGGACTGGTCGGCCACCTGTGAAGAGCACCTGTCTTTTGCTAATAAAAGCCTTGGTTTGGATCAACATGTCTTTGATTCTTTCGACGAGCTCTACAATTTTATTAGCAAAAAGAAAAAAGAATTTTTTTTTAAACGGATGGAGCGTTTAACTCGGCCAGAAAAACTTGATATCGACCCACAGTCAGCTACAGCCTTCAAAGCCTTTAAGTTCTGGCTGCTGAACTTTGAAAACTTCCTGAGATTCATTCAGGTTGAGGAGGATAACCAGCGTCTAACAGCATTGCTGTCTATGGTGTCCTTGAGAGTCTACGAGAACATCCAGGATGAGACCACTTACACCGCAGCCATAAAGGTACTGAATAATTGTAGAGCTCGTCGAAAGAATCAAAGACATGTTGATCCAAACCAAGGCTTTTATTAGCAAAAGACAGGAGCTCTTTACAGGTGGCCGACCAGTCTGGAATGATCCAACCTGGCTAGGGACACAACCCTTTAAGGCCCAGACAGTAGGCGTAGCTAAGCTCTCAGCCAATCGCTGTTAGCACAGTCTAGATACTGTAACTATATTCACTATATACATTGGTGATAGATCTGTACTATCACAACCATCATCCCCTCAGTGCTGGTCAGAAAACTTCCAAACCTGGGCTCCTGCACCTCCCTCCGCAACTGAATCCTTGACTTCCTCATCGTAGGACAGTCAATGCGGATCGGAAATGTCTCCTCCTCCTCACTGACGATTGACACTCAAGGATGCGTGTTCTACTCACTCTACACCCTTGACGGTGTGGCCAGGCACAATTCATAGAAACATAGAAAATAGGTGTAGGAGTAGGCCATTTGGCCCTTCAAGCCTACACCACCATTCATTTTGATCATGGCTGATCATCCACTCAGTACCGTGTTCCAGCTCTCTTTCCATACCCCCTGATCTCCCTAGTCACAAGTACTAAATCTTTGGCTTGGCTTCGCGGACGAAGATTTATGGAGGGGGTAAAAAGTCCACGTCAGCTGCAGGCTCGTTTGTGGCTGACAAGTCCGATGCGGGACAGGCAGACACGATTGCAGCGATTGCAGGGGAAAATTGGTTGGTTGGGGTTGGGTGTTGGGTTTTTCCTCCTTTGCCTTTTGTCAGTGAGGTGGGCTCTGCGGTCTTCTTCAAAGGAGGTTGCTGCCCGCCAAACTGTGAGGCGCCAAGATGCACGGTTTGAGGCGTTATCAGCCCACTGGCGGTGGTCAATGTGGCAGGCACCAAGAGATTTCTTTAGGCAGTCCTTGTACCTTTTCTTTGGTGCACCTCTGTCACGGTGGCCAGTGGAGAGCTCGCCATATAACACGATCTTGGGAAGGCGATGGTCCTCCATTCTGGAGACGTGACCCATCCAGCGCAGCTGGATCTTCAGCAGCGTGGACTCGATGCTGTCGACCTCTGCCATCTCGAGTACTTCGACGTTAGGGATGTAAGCGCTCCAATGGATGTTGAGGATGGAGCGGAGACAACGCTGGTGGAAGCGTTCTAGGAGCCGTAGGTGGTGCCGGTAGAGGACCCATGATTCGGAGCCGAACAGGAGTGTGGGTATGACAACGGCTCTGTATACGCTTATCTTTGTGAGGTTTTTCAGTTGGTTGTTTTTCCAGACTCTTTTGTGTAGTCTTCCAAAGGCGCTATTTGCCTTGGCGAGTCTGTTGTCTATCTCATTGTCGATCCTTGCATCTGATGAAATGGTGCAGCCGAGATAGGTAAACTGGTTGACCGTTTTGAGTTTTGTGTGCCCGATGGAGATGTGGGGGGGCTGGTAATCATGGTGGGGAGCTGGCTGATGGAGGACCTCAGTTTTCTTCAGGCTGACTTCCAGGCCAAACATTTTGGCAGTTTCCGCAAAGCAGGACGTCAAGCGCTGAAGAGCTGGCTCTGAATGGGCAACTAAAGCGGCATCGTCTGCAAAGAGTAGTTCACGGACAAGTTTCTCTTGTGTCTTGGTGTGAGCTTGCAGGCGCCTCAGATTGAAGAGGCTGCCATCCGTGCGGTACCGGATGTAAACAGCGTCTTCATTGTTGGGGTCTTTCATGGCTTGGTTCAGCATCATGCTGAAGAAGATTGAAAAGAGGGTTGGTGCCAGAACACAGCCTTGCTTCACGCCATTGTTAATGGAGAAGGGTTCAGAGAGCTCATTGCTGTATCTGACCCGACCTTGTTGGTTTTCGTGCAGTTGGATAATCATGTTGAGGAACTTTGGGGGACATCCGATGCGCTCTAGTATTTGCCAAAGCCCTTTCCTGCTCACGGTGTCGAAGGCTTTGGTGAGGTCAACAAAGGTGATGTAGAGTCCTTTGTTTTGTTCTCTGCATTTTTCTTGGAGCTGTCTGAGGGCAAAGACCATGTCAGTAGTTCCTCTGTTTGCGCGAAAGCCGCACTGTGATTCTGGGAGAATATTCTCGGCGACACTAGGTATTATTCTATTTAGTAGAATCCTAGCGAAGATTAAATCTTCTCTCTCTTAAATATAGTTATGGAACTGGCCTCAATCACTTCCTGTGGCAGAGAATTCCATAGATTCACCACCCTCTGAGTGAAAAAATTCTTCCTCATCTCAGTCCTAAAGGACTTCCCCTTTATCCTTAAACTGTGACCCTTGGTTCTGGACTTGCTCAACATTGGGAACAATCTTCCTGCATCTAGCCTGTCAAATCCCTTAAGAATTTTGGATGTTTCTATTAAATCTCCTCTTAATCGTCTAAACTCCAGTGAGTACAAGCCCAGTCGTTCTAGCCTTTCTTCATATGCAAGTCCCGCCATCCCTAGTATCAATCTGGTAAACTTTTTCTCCACTTTCTCCATGGCAATGATGTCCTTCCTCAGATGATAAGGAGACCAAAACTGAACACAATACTCCAGGTGAGGTCTCACCAAGGCCCTATACAACGGCAACAATACCTCTCTGCTCCTGTACTTGAATCCTCTTGATATGAACGCCAACATACCATTCGCCTATTTTATTGCTTGCTGCACCTGCCTGCCCACTTTTAATGACTGATGCACAGCGACACCCAGGTCTCTTTGCATCTCCCTTTTTCCTAATTGGATACCATTAAGATAGTACTCAATCCTCCCATTCTTTCCTCCAAAGTGGACAACCACACACTTATCCACATTATATTGCATCTGCCATGCATTTGTCCACTCACCCAACCTGTCCAAGTCACCCTGTACACTCTTAACAGCCTCTACACAGCTTACAATCCCACCCAGCTTCGTGTCATCTGCAAACTTGGAAATGCTGTTTTCCATTTCCTCATCTAAATCATTAATATATATCGTAAATAATTGGGGTCCTACCACTGAGCCTTGTGGTGCCCCACTAGTAACTGACTGCCATTCCGAAAAGTACCCGTTTATTCCTACTCTTTGCTTCCTATCTGTCAACCAATTCTCTATCCTCCTCAATACCATATCCCCTATACCATGTGCCTTAAGTTTGTATAGTAATCTCCTGCGTGCGACCTTATCAAAAGCCTTCTGAAAATCCAGGTAAACCACATCTACTGGTTCTCCCCTATCCACTCTACTAGTTACATCCTCAAAAAATTTAATAAGATTAGTCAGACACAATTTTCCCTTCATAAAACCATACTGGCTCTGACCAATGAATTCACCACTTTCCAGATGTGCCGCAATCACATCTTTAATAACTGACTCTAACATTTTCCCCACTAGCGATGTCAAGCCAACTGGTCTATAATTCCCTGATTTCTCTTTCCCTCCCTTTTTAAAAAGTGGAGTTACATTAGCCACCCTCCAGTCCTCAAGAACTACTCCAGAATCTAAAGAGTTTTGAAAAATTATCAACAATGCATCCACTATTTCATGGGCTACTTCCTTTAGCACACCATCTGGCCCTGGGGACTTGTCTGCCTTTAATCCCTTCAATTTATCCAACACAACCACATAACTTACACTTATTTTCCTCAATCCTTCTGTCACATTAGCCCCATGGTCCCCTATTATTTCCTGAAGATTTTCCCTAGTGAAGACCGAACTAAAGTAGTTATTTAATTGGTCTGCCATGTCCTTGTTCCCCATGACCAATTCACCTGTTTCTGACTGAAGGGGACCCACATTTGTCTTTACTAGTCTCTTTCTCTTTACATATCTATAAAAACTTTTGCAGTCATTTTTTATGTTCCCTGCCAACTTTCTCTCATAATCTCTTTTGCCTTTCCTGATTAATCCCTTTGTCTTCCTCTGTAGTACTCTGAATTTCTCCCAAACCTCTGGTATTCTGTCTTTCCTGGCTAGTCTATACACTTCCTCTTTACACTTGATACTCTCCCTGATTTCCCTTGTTATCCAAGGATGTACTACCCTCCTTGAGTTATTCTTTTTCCAAACCGGGATGAACAAACGCTGTATTTCATCCAGGTGATCCTTAAATGCTTGCCATTGCCTTTCTACAGTTAAATCTTTAAGTAACATTTGCCAATCTAACTTAATCAATTCGCATCTCATACCCTCAAAGTCACCCTTCCTTAAGTTCAGAACCTGAGTTACAGAATTAACCCTGTCACTTTCCATCCTAATGTAAAATTCCACCATATTGTTGTCACTCTTGCCCAAAGGGCTTCGCACAACAAGATTGTTAACTAACCCTTCCTCATTACTCAGAACCCAGTCTAGAATGGCCTGTTCCCTCATTGGTTCTTCAACATACTGGGTTAGAAAATGATCCTGTCTACCTTCTAAGAAATCAATAATTTGATTCATCCAGTCTATATGGAGATTAAAGTCACCCATTATAACTGCCTTGCCTTTGTTGCATGCATTTCCAATTTCCTGTTTAATGCCATCCCCAACCTCTCTACGACTGTTAGGTGGTCTATATACAACTTCCACTAACGTCTTCTGCCCCCTTGCATTTTGCAGCTCTACCCACATTAATTACACATCATTCAAGCTAACATCCTTCCTTTCTATTGCTACCCCACCTCCTTTTCCTTTCTGTTTGTCCCTCCTGAATATTGAAAATCCATGAATGTTAAGCTCCCAGCCTTGGTCCCCTTGAAGTCATGTCTCTGTGATCTCTGTGATCCCAACTATATCATAGTCATTTACAGCTATCTGCACATTCAAATCATCCACCTTATTACGAATACTCCTTGCATTAAGACACAAGGCCTTCAAGCTTGTTTTTACCAGAGCCTTAACCCTATCACCATTATGCTGTAAAGTGGCCCTTTTACATTTTTGCCCTGAGGTTACCTGCCTGCCTCTTTTGCTTTTCACCCTCCTATCTCCGACTTCTTCCCTCATGCTAAACCCCTCCATCTCTCTACTCCTGATCCCATCCCCCTGCCACATTAGTTTAAACTTTCCTCAACAGCACTACCAAACACTCTCCCGAGGGCATTGATCCCGGCCCTGCCCAGATGGAGACCGTCCTGTTTGAACTGATCCCATCTGCCCCTGAACTGATTCCAATCCCACAAGAATCTGAACCCTTCCCTCCTACACCACTGTTCAAGCCACATATTCATTCTATCTATCCTGCAATTCCTACACTGACTAGCTCGTGGCACTGGCAATAATCCAGAGATTATTACCCTAGAGGTCCTACTCCTTAACTTCCTTCCAAGCTCCCTGAATTCTGCTTGTAGGATGCCTCATCCCGCTTTTTTCCTCTGTTGTTGGTACCAACATGGATCACGACAGTTGGCTATTCACCCTCCCCATCCAGAATGCCCTGCAGCTGCTCAATGATATCCCTGACCCTTGCACCCGGGAGGTAACACACCAACCGGGTGTCCCGTTTACGGCCACAGAAGCTCCTGTCTATTCCCCTTACAATTGAATCCCCTATGACTATTGACCTACCACTCTTTTTCCGGCCCTCTTGCACAGCAAAGCCACTTACAGTGCCCTGACCCTGGCTACTGCTGCCTTCTCCTGATGGGCCATCTCCCCCAACAACATCCAAAGTGGAATATCTGTTTTTCAGGGAGATGACCACAGGAGACTCCTGCACTACCTTCCTGTTCTTACTCTTACCCTTGGTCACCCAGTCCCTATCTCCCTCAACTCTATGAAGCTGTGGTGTGACCAACTCGCTAAAGGTGCTATCCACCAAATCCTCAGCATCCCGGATGCTCCAGAGCGAGTCCATGCGAGTCAAATTCCATCTACATATTTGCCGATGACATTATGGATATTGGCAGAATCCCAGACGGCAATGAGGAGCCAAGATAGGAGTGGTTGAGCGGTTGAGCTGGTTGAGCGGTTGAGCTGGTTGAGCGGTGTCACAACAACAATCTTGCACAACGTCAGTAAAACTAAGGAACCGTTTGTGGACTTCAGGAGGGGTAACTAGGAGAACTCAAATCTGTCCTCGACAAGGGGTCAGCAGTGGAGAGGGTAAAGAACTTCAAATGCCCTGGGGTCAACATCTCTGAAGATCCATCCTGGGCTCATCATGTCGATGCAGTCATAAAGAAGGTTCGCCAGTGGCTATATTTTATAAGGAGTGTGAGGAGATTTGGAATGTCACCAGACTCTTGAAAATGTCTATAAGTTGTACTGTGGAGAGCATTCTGACTGGTGGCATCACTGTCTGGTGAGGAGGTGTCAATGCACAGGACAGGAAAAGGCTACAGAGAGTTGTGAATTTAGCCAGCGCCATCATGGGCTTCAGTCTTCACTCCAAGAAGGACATCTTTAAGAGGTGGTGTTTCAGTAAAGCAGCCTCCATCATCAAGGACCCTCACTGCCCTCTTCTCACTGCTACTGTCAGGAAGCAGGTGCAGGATGAACACCCCTCTGCTTCAGATTTCTGAACGGCCAATGAACTAGACACTACCCACTTTCTCACTGATTATTTTTAAATAGTGTGTTTACGCACTTGTAAATTATCATAATTTTTGTACCTGTGGTGCTGTAAAGCCACAAATCTCATGACACACGTACATGGCAATAAACCTGATTGTGATTCCGATTCTGACTTGTTCACTAAGGGTTGTCGCTTTTTAAATAATGTTCACTCCCTCTTATAACAGTGACTTCCTCTTTCAATGACCACTTGCCTTGTGGAAGGCAAGGAGGACAATTCACTGGAGCAGACCGTTGAGTGAAGGACGAGAATCTTGAGTGTAGGAAAGACACACATAATAAAAGGCTGCAGGAAGTCCCCTCAGAGGTAGAGATATAACCCCGACGTTTCAGATTTGTGCCCTGCATGAAGGTATGAGCAAAAAGCAGGCAGGTGGTTGAATTAAAAGGCTGGTGAGGGATGAGCACAGACAGACAGACACAAGGTGTTAATTTGACATGGATGGGACACAGGAGAGAGGAACAATGAGTGACTGGGGGGGGGAAGAGTGGGCTGTTTGGGGCTCTGTGGAAGCAGAGCTGGGGGGAAAGGAGACAGAGGGAAAAGAAAAGAGAATCAGATTCAGAATTTATTGTCACGAGCATGTAACATATTCGTTGCTTTGCGGCTGCATTCCCGTGCAAATATTGCTATAAATTACATTGAAAAAGTAAATAAATTAGTGCAAAGAAGAGAAACTATAAGGGAGTGTCCGTGGTTCAGTGTCCATTCAGAAATCTGATGGCGGAGGGGAAGAAGCTATTTTTGTACTTCAGGCTCCTGCACCTCCTTCCAGATGGTAGCAGTGTGAAGAGGGTGGTGAGGGTCCTTGATGATAGAGGCTGCTTTCTGGTGGCCTCTGCTGCTCTTATGGTCCCGTGGATTGACCTCCAATCCAATGTTCTACAGCAACCCTACCATGCTGGGATGCAGCCGGCCTGGACACTCTCAACAGAGCTCTTGTTGAAAGTGGACAGGATGGTGGCCAGCATAATGGTATAGCTCTTGATGAAGGCAAGGGTCACTCATTTTTCTGCAGTGTACGTGATGTGACATTGTAGAAGGGCTAGTTACCCAGATGCCTCCATCATATTGCCTGGGCCATCCTTCCATCCAGCACCTCATTCCCGCTGTCTCCATGAAGCTGCTTATTGCAAACAACATAGAGGAACAAAAATACAGTCAACCCCTGTTATCCAGAATTCAAGCAACCAGAAACTTTAAGCAACAGGCAAAAAAATCAAGAAAAAAAAATTAAATTTGGAATAAAAGTTTAAAATTGTAAAAGTAAATGTTCTCTGAAGTAACACACAAACTTTCGGTGAAGATGGGAGCAGTTATCCAGCAAGCAGGGAGCCTTGGTCAGGCTTTGCTCATAGCAGCTATTTGAATCAAGTTGTGTGAAAAAGCAATGGCGTCGCCCAGGATGATGTCGCTTGCTGTTGGGGTGACTCCCTTAAAGTGTCTCCTTATCCCTGCTTAGTAAGCATCTTTATCTTTTTTAGTGTATTATTAAGTACATTAGTGATACTTTATCGGTAAACTTTGGGGGGGGGGGGCATTAGTAATTATGATGTAATTGTCCATCTTTTGGGCAGTTCCATGAAGGGGGAGGAACCTGCAGATGCAGCGACGGTTAAATTTTTTCAAATAATGTGACTGAAAATAAAGTAAAATCCTTTAAGGTTTATCTATTCATGCAAGTGAAATTTCTTCAGTGTAAGTCCAGTACTTTCATCTTTTAAACTGTTTATTCTTAATGCAGGTGTATTAGTAAGACATGGTAAAAATGAGTCTCGAGCAACCAGAAAATTTGATCTCCAAATCTACCCCATAGGTGCCGGATACTAGAGGTTTTACTGAATTAAATAGAAAGCAAATAATCTGCAACATTACTTCCCGATCCTGTTGGCTGATTGAACCCAGTCCAAGAGATCCCATGCAGATTGATGTGTTGCCTGCAGAGCCAAGTGAGGTGATGCCGTGTTGGCTCCAAATCAGAACCAGTCCAGCATCCTCCTGAACACAACACAGGGTCTTCACTCATTGCAACAGCCAGCAGTGTGCTCAAGGCACTCACCATTTTCTGGGAAGAGAACAATTGCCAACAGCTGATCTTTTCCTTCTCTTGCATTGCTTACACTCAGGACACTGGTTCTTCCTCATCTGTTAATGTGCAATCATCTACCAGTAGATACAGTAACTGAGTCTTTAGGTTTAGCAGAGTGGTGGAGTGAAAAAATGTGAGAACTGGCCCTTCTTCCCAGTGAGTCCATGCTAACCATAGGACTATAAGACATAGGAGCAGAAATAGGCTATTCAGCCCATCGAGTCTTCCCCACCATTCTATCATGAGCTGATCCATTTTCCCCCTCAGCCCCACTGCCTGGCCTTCTCCCTATAACCTTTCAAGCCCTGGCTAATCAAGAATCTATCAATCTCTGCCTTAAATACACCCAATGATCTGGCCTCTGCAAACGGCTGTGGCAACAAATTCCACAGATTCACCACCCTCTGGCTGAAGAAATTCTTCCGCATCCCTGTTCTAAGCGGATGCCCTTCAATCCTGAAGTTGTGCCCTCTTGTCCTGGACTCTATCACCATGGGAATGAGCGTTTGTTCATCCACCCTGTCCATACCTTTCAACATTCAAATTGTTTAAATGAGATCCCCCTTCATTCTCCTAAATTAAACAAATGCTGGCTAACAGCTGTCAAATGGTCTTCATATTCCCGGAATCATTCTTGCGAACCTCCTTTGAACCCTCTCCAATGTCAGTACATCCTTTCTTCAATGAGGACCCCGAACTGCTCATAATGCTCCAAGTGAGGTCTCCAAGTGAGGCCTGATAAAGCCTCAACATCACACCCCTGCTCTTGTATTCTATTCCCCTTGAAATGAACACCAGCGTTGCATTGGCCTTCTTCAGTACTGCACATTTGTTTACCTTCAGGCTGTCCGGCACGAGGACTCCCAGGTCCCTTTGCATCTGGGAATTTTCAAATTTTCTCCCCTTTTAACAAATAATCTGCCTGTTGATTTTTTCTACCAAGGTGCATGATCGTACACCTTCTGACATTGTATTCCATTCACCACTTCTCTGCCCATTCTCCTAATCTGCAGCCTCCCCATTTCCTCTACTCTACCTGCTCCTCCACCTAATTTGTATCACTCACAAACTTGGCCATGATCCCATCAAGGAGGAGTGACAGGGGCCAGTCATTGGACATAGGGACATCACAGAGAGAAGAGACTGATGGTGCTGTGCTGCCAGTAACAGCAGAGTTTCCACTGGTGTGGACCCAGGAGTGTATAGATGCAGTGCTGCTCCGGCTGGTACTAATGCTGGCAGCTCTGTACAGGCATCAAACTGCCTGTTAAAGGAGCCTATGGTGTCTTTAAACTAAAATTCCGCACCTGTGGAGGTCTGGACCCAAGATGACGGCACCTGTGCTCGGCGGCGGCCATGAGGGGTTGTAGTGGACCGGTGCAGGGAACCAGAAATGGGGAGAACACCCCTCCATAGGAAAGGAGGAGTAGAGGAGACAACCCTACATGATGGTGACCACAGCAGCAGATCAGCGAGGGATCCACGCAGGCTGTGGGCAACTTGCGGTGTGGGGACCCGCACGGGCTGTAGGAGACTGGCTTGTGGGAACCAGGCATCGGAGCAAGGATTTGAGAGGGGGCTGAGGGCAAGGAGGACTCCCGAAGGCCCTTGAGCACTTAAGGCTTCCTGACTGAGTCGGAGGTTTGGATCTGGAGCTCGGGCGGCCGACGTATCGAACAGGAATCTGTGCGGCTGCAGAGGCTGCGGGAGGTGAATCCACAGACACTCGGTGACTCTGAAGGGACTCCCTTTTGCTTCTCTTTCCCTCTGACTGTAGGAAGCGTCAGACAATGCTAATGGTGTCTCTTTGTCGGAAGGCAGAGGTAATTTTGTATAATTTTCTTTATAAATTTATATTTGGACATACAGCACAGTAACAGGCCTGTGATAGTACAGATTCTATCACCAATGTGTATATGTGTATATGTACATATGGTAGTGTAGGATGACTGTGATTGGCTGAGGGTGTAGCCACACCTACTGGTAGGTCTTAAAAGATTGCTCCTAGCCAGTCCAGGTCATTCTGGACTGGTCCTACTTGTGATATGCTCCAGTCTTTTAGTTAATAAAAGCCTTAGTTTGGATCAACAAGTCTTTGGTTCTTTCGACGTGCACAACAAGGCCATTTTGGCCCACAAGTCTGTGCCACCCAAATGCACCCAATGACCTACACCCCTGGTAAATTTTGAATGGGGGAGGAAACAGGAACCCATGGGGAAAACCCAGCCCACGGGGAGAACGTACAAACTCCTTAGAGACAGCGCGGGATTTGAACACCGGTCCCGATCGCTGGTGCTGTAAAGGCATTGCGCTAACCGCCATGCCAACCATGCTGCCCTTTAATAACAAGTAATATTACGTTTTGTACTATTTCACTGACAATAATGAAATCTTGAATCTTTTTTATCATTTTATTTATGAATTTTAAACCACAGTATTAGTTACATTACTTTCAATTCAAAAATTATTAAAAAAAATTATACATGTGGTATATTTAATCCCACCCCAGCAACCCACCATACTGCCTCTCCTCCCCCCCAAAGAAAAGAATAAAAGAAAAACTGGAGGTCACCAAGAGAATAAAAGATTGATACCATAAAGTCTAATATTGGAGGTTACCAAGTGAGGTCTTCAGAGAATCCCATAAAGTTTAATATTGGAGGTTACCAAGTGAGGTCTTCAGAGAATCCCATAAAGTCTAATATTGGAGGTTACCAAGTGAGGTCTTCAGAGAATCCCATAAAGTCTAATATTGGAGGTTACCAAGTGAGGTCTTCAGAGAATCCCATAAAGTCTAATATTGGAGGTTACCAAGTGAGGTCTTCAGAGAGTCTATTAAACATACAAACCCACATTTTGTAAATATGGGCTCCATATTTTCCAAAAAACATGATATTTATCTCGCAGACCATAAGTAATTTTCTCTACAACTGCGAAGTTCTGCGCACTATTTTTTAAACCTAAATCTACTTCTGACTTCCATGATATTGCTGTACATTTCCCAGAAACTGCTAAAGCAATTAACACAAATTCAATCTGATACATAATTAATTTTAGTTTTGGTATTATTGAATAAAAATAACATTGGATCCTATGGGAACTTGACCTCTGTAATTCATTCCAAAAAAATTACCTACACCTAACCAAACTTTTCTAACTTCAGGACATGGCCAAGTTGAATGTAAAAAGGTTCCAATCTCAGATCCACACCTAAAAATAAACCTGATAGAGCAGAATTTAATCTATTTAATTTTTGTGGAGTCACATAGCAATGAAATCTTGAATCTTGAAGCATCCATCTACTCTCTTCTGATGTTACTCTCTTACATCCTCAAGATCTTGCCTCAGATTTGACAACTCACCTACACAGTAGGGATAATTTACAGTGGCCAATTAACCTCCCAATCTGCACATCCTGGGGTGGAGGGAGGAAACCAGAGTGCCTGGAGGAATCCACCAGAGCAAACGCTGTGCCAACAGGATTGAACCCAGGTCTCCGCTACTGCAAGGCAGCAGCTCTACCAACTATGTCACTGTGTCATATTATGCCCCACAATATCTGCAGACCTTTATCGGCCTTCTAAACCTGCTGCTAATAATCTGAAATAAATGCACAAGCAAAGATATAAACATTTTAGTAAACCAATCTGTATCTGTGGAGAGAGAGAGAGAGAGAGAGAGAGACGCAGAATCAACATTTCAGATCAATGTACATTTAGTGGAAGTGAGATTTAAGTAATTCTGAATCCTCAGGGTTCCGTGTACTTTATGTAGCAAAGATAACGGTGCATAACCAACGATTTGGACTTGAGCCCTTCATCAATTGTACCTGTTCAATTGGATGATAAAAAAACTTGAACTTGAGTGACTGCCCTTGGCATCAGGGCAGCAGTTCACTAAGTGACGTCCACGGAATCAAGCCATACACTAGGGGAGGGCGACCCCAGTTTTGTTGGAGGTTAGCCAGTCCGGCTTCTCCAGCGCCTCACTGCAGGGTTTCTTTGAGGGGCCCCAACCATCAGCCATCCATCCATGACCTTGCACTCATCGTAAGTGGGGGAGTGTGCTGGCGACTGCCCCAAGATTCATTTTCACTTCCATTCACAACTCCTCAGCAGATGAAGTAGTTTTTGCCTGCATGCAGAAAACATTTGTAAATTGGCTGGTAAGAGGCAAATAATTTTCACCTACCAAGAATGCCAAACAATGGGCATCTGCCACAGCAGAGAATCTATCCACCTCACCTTGCTATTTAATACCATTGTCATCACCAAATCCCTCACACCATCAACATAGCTAGGGGTCACCACAGACCAGGACTTCAACAAGCTAGCTCTGTCAGTACTGTGGTTGCAGAGCCAGTCAGAGGACAGTTTTCACGGGACAACAAATTATTTCAAACCATTTTCATCCAAAAATAAAGGGGTTTAGGATAAACAACTTCAAACTGAACACAAAGATTATTTCAGATTTTCTGTATTACAGAGAAACATTACATTAACTTTGATTGAATTTAACATGTTTAATCGCATAATAATACTAACGTTAATTTATCCTGGTCTAAAAATGTTTTGCTGCTGATTTTCAATTGTACTCAGCATCTGATGCCTCTCATGTCAGTGTCCAACAATAGTCGCCCAGCATTGATGAATTCCAGTTGCCCACTTTTCCATGGTCGCAATGTCCTGGTGAAACCTTTCACCATGTTCGTCACTGACTGCACCGAGATCAGCAGGGAAGACGTCCAAGTGCGAACGCAGAAAATGAATTTTCAATAACATGTCGCACTTCATGGTTTTGGACGTTGAAGTAGACTTAAAATCTGACAGGAAATAACAGAAATAGGTTATATCGAAAAAAAAGTACATGATAAGAAAATTTTAAGGTAATTTTCATGATCAAGTCAAGTTTATTATCATCTTATTGCACAAGTACTACACGACAAAACAGTGTTCTCCAGTCCTCGGTGCAAAGCACACAGAAAACAACCAGACACAACACACATACCGACAGTACACATGCAGGACAAGTACACAAGTACACAATATACAAATAAATAAATAAACAGATGAGTACCAGAGTCTTGGACGGTTAGTGTGAGCAGTTCCTTTGGTCGTTCAGCGTTCTCACTGCCCGTGGGATTAACCTGTTCCTCAGCCTGGTGGGTACTGGCTCTGATCCTCCGTATCTTCTTCCTGCCAGGAGCAGCTGAAAGATGCTGTGTGCAGGGTGGAAAGGGTCCTCAATGATTCCCCCCCTCTTCCGTCAACGAACCCGGTAGATAACATCGATGGTGGGGGGGGGGGGGAGAATGGGGAGGGAGACTCCAGTGATCCTCTCTGCCGCTCTTATGGTCCTGTGGATTGTCCTCCAATCCATTTCTCTGCAGCAACCGTACCACATCATGACATTGCCAACAGGGCACTCTCGATAGAGCTCCTGTAGAAGGTTGACGTAGTGGTGGCAGGTAGCCTTGCCTGGTTCATTCTTCTCAGGCATTGTTGTGCCTCCCTGACAAGTGAGGAGATGTTGAGTGTCCATGATAGGTCACTAGTTAAGTGAACTCCAAGTAACTTAATGTTCTCCACTCTCTCCACTTGTGTTATTGACGTGTAGTGGAGGGTGGTCGTTTCTCATCCTCCTGAACTCCACAATCATCTCCTTCATCTTGTCCACATTGAGACTCAGGTTGTTACACTCGCTCCATATCACGAGATTTTCCACCTCTTCTCTGTAGTGCGACTAATCGATGTTGCTGATGAGGCCGATGACTGTTGCGTCATCGACAAATTTGATGACTCTGTTGGAGCTGGATCTGGTGATGCAGTCGTGGGCCAGTAGTGTGAACAGGAGCAGGTTGAGTACACAGCCCTGAGGTGTGCCCGTGTTCAGTGTAATGGTGTTCGACATTCTGCTACCAATCCAGACAGGCCGTGGTCTTTCCGTTAGGAAGTCCAGGATCTAGTTACAGAGAGGGGTGTTGAGTCCCAGCGAGGACAGCTTCTCCACCAGCCTCTGGGCAATGATCATATTGAACGCCAAGTTGAAGTCAATGAACTGGCATATGAGGTGTTGTTCTCCAGGTTGGCCAGGGCGGAGTGAAGTGACAAGGCTATAGCATTGTCTGTGGAACGGTTTATTCTATAGGTGAATAGAAATGGGTCCAGTGACTCTAGGAGGTGTGTTTTCATGCATTCAGTCACCAGATGTTCAAAACATTTCATAATGGTGGAGGTCAATGCCACAGGGTGGTAGTCATTGAGGCCTGTTACTGTTGCCCTCTTTGATACTGGGATGATGGTGGCTGTCTTGAATCCTGCAGTAACAAGGGACTGCTGCAGTGAGGTGTTGAAGATGTCCCTGAAGACTCTGTTAATTGGTCTGCACAGTCCATTAGTACCTGACCAGGTATGTTGTCTGGTCCCACTGCCTTGCATGGGTTCACCATGGGTAGGGTCCTCCTCATCTCAGTCATGGCCATGGAGGGGGCCTGTTCCTCACAAGAAAATGGTGGTGCAAAAAAAACTGTACTCAACGTCCACAAGTAAATAAATAAATATATGTAAAGGAATTGACTGTGAGAGTAAAAAAATTATTAAAGTGCACAAAAGTCCTTAAATGAGTCTCTGATTGAGTTTGTTGTGGAGGAGTCTGATGGTGGAGGGGTAGCAGCTGGTACTGAACCTGGTGGTGTGAATCTTGTGTCTCCTGTACCTCTCTCCTGATGATAGCAGTGAGCACAGAGGTGTGGTGGGATCTTTGATGATTGCTGCAGTTCTCCGATGGCAGTGTTCCCTGAAGATATTCTCAATGGTGGGGAGGGTTTTGTCTGTTATGTCCTGGGCTGTGTCTACTACCTTTGGCAGGGCTTTATGCTCAGGGGTATTGGTGTCCCCCATACCAGACCGTGATGCAGCAGGTCAGCGCACATTTCACTGCACCTCTGTAGAAATCTGCCAGGGTTTCTGATTCATGCCAAACCCCTGCAACCCCCTGAGTAAGTAAAGGTGCTGATGTGCTTTCTTCAGTGTGCTGGGTCTAGGAAAGATCCCCCAAGATAGTGGCTCTCAGGAATTTAAATGTGCTCACCCTCTCCACCTCTGATCCCCCAATGATCACTGGATCGAACACCTCTGGTTTTCCCTTCCTGAAGTCAACAATTAGTTCCTTGGTTTTGGTGACATTGACGACGAGGTGGTTGTTGGTGCACTATTCCAGCCAAGTTTCCGATCTCTCTCCTGTAGGCTGACTCATCACCTCTTGAATGTCACCACAGAAAAGTTCCTCTCCAAGTCTCATGGTGAAGTGATTTGGCAATGTACCTCTGTTCCTTTATGTTTGCTGGTTCCAAATCTTGGAGCTCCTTTGTCACAGCACATTTCACCTTCCTGCAGTGTTTCAAGGACAGCACAATTAGTACAGCAGTTAGTGCAATGCTATTTCAGTGCCTGGCAAACCTGGGTTCGAATTTGTAAGGACTTTGGACGTTCTCCCCGTGTCTGCATGGGTTTCCTCCCAGCCTTCCAAAAAAAATAAATGTACTGGGGTTGGGGGGGGGGTGGTTTTGTAGATTAATTGGGAGTATTTGTGTGGCACGGGCTCATGGTCCTGAAGGGCCTGTTTCCGTGCTGTACATCTAAATTAAATTGATTTTTAAAATTTTAAAAATTAAAAAAACTCCACCACCACCACCACCTTCTCGAGCACAATTCAGATTAATGAATAAAATAAATGGGATTTTTCTGGCCATGCCCATATTCTGAAAAACAAGCAAATAAATAATATTTCTTCTGCCCTTTGGCTAGAGATTCTCCAATCTGAGACTCGGTCTGAATTAGTTCGAGGGTGTCTTTTAGCAGTCCTCATTGATCTAGTTATCATTGTTAATGTAAGGTATGGAGTTTTAAGGACCTCATAACATTGAAGGGACTCCCTTAATTTCCAAGCCAAAATGTTGTACGACTTCAAAGGGACCCTGGATTGGTGGCATTCCCAGGTCTCTGCTAGCCCTATCCTTCGTGCTAGTGAGGTCCCGGGCTTGGGAGTGGCACTAGTAAGTTGTTGCAGTGCATCCTCTCTTTGAACACTCTCTTGGAATGGTGTTAGACCATAAGACCATAAGACATAGAAGCAGAGCAGGTTATTCATTCCATCGAGTCTGCCCCGCCATTTAATCATGAGCTGATCCAATTTCCCCACTCAGCCCCACTCCCTGGCTCTTTTAATCTTTGATGCCCTGGCTAATCAAGAATCTATCAATCTCTGCCTCAAATACACACAATGACCTGGCCTCCGCAACTGGCCGTGGCAACAAATTCCACAGATTCACCACCCTATGGCCAAAGAAATTCCTCCGCATCTCTCTTCTAAGCGAACACCCTGTAATCCTGATGATGTTTCCTCTTAACTTCGACTCTCCCACTGTGGGAAACAACCTTTCTACATCTACTCTGTCCATGTCTTTCAACATTGAAAATGTTTCAATGCTGGAGAAACTCAGCAGGTCAAACAGTGTCCTTCATGTAGCAAAGATAAAGATACACAACCGACATTTCAGGCTTGAGCCCTTCATCAAGGTGTGTTTCAATTAGAATACCACCCCCCCCCCAAATTCTCCTAAATTCCAATGAGTACAGGCCAAGAGCTGTCAAATGCTCCTCATATTCCCCTTCATTCCAGCAATTTTCCTTGTGAACCTCTTCTGAACCCTCTCCAAGGCTGGGGAGATCAAAATGTGTAAGATGGTGGCTGGGATGCAATCAAGTAACCTGCTTTATCTTGTCGTTCAATGCTGACCATTGTTCATCTGGAAAGAAAATGTAATTTTAAACAGGGCCACAGATTAATACAAAAATAGGCAGTCATCTGTTCTATTAGACCCTGAGAATCTGTCGGAATGCATGTTCCTTGGTATACTTAACTACCCTTTTCTGGTTTTTAACTCCCAACACATCTATAATGTCATAGCCAAGGTACAATGCACCAAAGTCTTTTACTTGCTGCAGCTGAACCAGGTGCTTTGTTTAAAAAAAATGCAATGACAAGACAACTCACAATCAAGTGCAATAAAAACAGAGTTGGAGAAACTCAGCAGGTTAAACAGTGTCCTTTACATAGTTAAGGTACAATTACATAACCAGCATTTCGGGCTTGGAGTACAGAAGAATGAGAGGGGATCTTATAGAGACATTTCGAATGTTGACAGGTTTGGACAGAATGGATGTTTCCCTTGGTGGGTGAATCCAGGACAAGAGGGCACAGTCTTTGAATTAGAAGTTATCCATTTAAAACAGAGATGAGGAAAAAAAACCTTCTTTAGTCAGAGGGCTGTGGATTTGTGGGATTCATTATAGTGGCAGAGGCCTGATCTCTGGGAGAGTTTAAACAAGAAATTGATAAGTGCCTAGTTGGCAGGGGCATCAGGGGATATGGGGGAAAGGCTGCCAAATGGAACTAGGTGTGTGTAGTTCAGCTTAGGGTAGAGTCACGGAACAGACTCAATGGACCAAGTGGCCAACTTCTGTTCCTTTTATCTCATGATCTTCAACAAGGGACAATAACGTGCTTAATTTAATTAAAGACGGAGAAAGAATAAATCTTTAAAAAAAAGCCTCTGCTATTACTGCCACGATTATACACTTTTCAGAACTCCCTTTGCCAATAGATAATGAAAGGCTACTGGGACAAGCAGTTACTCCCTCTTTGTATATTATGCACCAAGGAACGAAACGATTAGTGTTAAAGGGAGTCTCTTTCTAACTCTGCGAATAAAGGGTGAAATCTTCAGCAATAACAGGGAGCCATTACTGAGCAAAGCAGGTGAAACGTGCACAACAGATTGCAGGAACCAAATCTTGATCCTGCAAATCCACAGTTTTGGACTGCGAGAAAGGCATTAAGATGTGATGTCCTTCTTCATCCTTAACCAATGGGCTCAGATCGCGTTGGAGTTGGAGGCCGAATTGCCTGTTACAATCAGTTGCTGAGTTTTGTAACAATATTGCGTCGGTCAACAATGGTGTGGAAACATCAAAGGTTACTCAGAGCAAAAGGCGATAACGTTCTTCTTTGCTTAGATCTATTCTGAGATATGCTTGGCGAAACTTTGCAGTACTAAGCATCGAAGGCATTTATTTCCCCCATGTGTCGTTTAAGTGGCGACGCTTTTAGTGGTTATCGGACCATCTCAGGTGATGCGATGTCTCATTTTAAACCGTGAATCCAGCAAATACTCGACAAGGTCGTGTTTACCGCAAGATTCAAGAAGCAAAGAAGGGAGCGCACGTGGAGGAAGAAAACGGTGCAGAACAGAGTCGTCCCCCGTCCCCCTGAAATCCCGTCTCTGGTTTTCCTCGTCGTTTGATTCCTGTGACATTTAAAGCGATAGAAGATCTCGACTCTTTTTTTATTTATTTGAGAGAACTTTCAGAAGTCCTCAATCTTCCGCCTGCCCCAAATGTGGCAACGAATTTTTTTGTTGTTGTTGAATCCTTGCAACAATATGCATTTGAAGGATGACTTTCGAAGACACCCCCTCACATTAGCAAAGGGCCGAACATTTCGTTTTTATAGAAAAAAAATGACGATTAATTGCCATTTGTATCTTTCTCCAATGGTCTTAATATATTAGCGAAAAGGTACACCCTTTTGAAGTGTTGAGTTACAATTCGATTTTATAGGCTAAGACACAGTTTCTAAATGTTCAAATCAAAGTAGGTAAACACGTGAGGGGTTTGTGCAACTGGGCAGTCCATTTGGTGCGTTTACAAAGATAAAGGGGTGGGAGGAAGTGAGGAGAGCAGAGCAACGTGGTCAGAGATTGAGGCACCACGTGAGTAAAGAAGGGAAGATTGAAATGGCAAAAATAATGTATATGTGCATATACGTATCTGCTGTGTGGTTGTGTGACTATGTGCTGGGTGTGTGTAGTATATGTGTGTTTGTGAGCATGTGTTTTGTGTGTGGAGGGTATGTCGTGTATGTCCTGTTCATGTGTAGGGTTAGGTGTGTGTGCGCAGTATAGGGATGGGTCGGGGGGTGTGCATGTGCAGTGCGTGCATGTGTGCAGGTCCTGTGTGTGTATTTCTGTGCACGTGTGCGGTGGATGGGTGGGCATGTGCAGTTTCTGTTTCGGCGCAAGTATGCGTGTGCAGGGTGTGTGAGGTGGATGTGCATGTGCAGTGTGTGTATAGGTCCTGTGTTTGTGTATTTCTGGGTGTGTGTGTGATATATGTGGGTGTAAAAACACAAATGCGGGCCCTTTTCTGTTCGACCACATCATTAATTCAGCTCTGTTGGACAGGAATGCGGATTGTCACAGCTCAGTGCCTCAGAGAGCGAGCAAAGGGACAGGCATCCACATCCTCTTTCCCGAGCTGCTCGATTTCAAAAAATCAGAGAGGATGGGGGGGGAAAATCACAGGAAGAAATGTGAGTGTGCAGAAAAACAAGAGGCTGGAGGAGGGGAGGGAAGGAGCGCCCTGGGATTTTTTTTGTGAATGGACGGCTCTTTCCCAGTGATTGAACGCTTGCGGACAACTCGCGCTGTGTACCTGGAATGTGGAGCTCAGCCCCGCGCCAGCCAATCGGCGGCGCCCCGCTCGCACCGACGTCGCGGCTGCCCGCCAATGGGACGCGGGGTCAGGGGGGCGGGCGGTGGCGGTAGCCAATGGATGGGCCGGGACGGAGCAGGGTAGGGGGCGGGGCGCCGGACGGAAGGTGCTGAAGATGGAGGCGGCGGTGGCGGTGGTGGTAGTAGTGGCAGTAGCATTAACAGCATGCGTTCCTCGCCTTCCCCACCTCCCTCCTCCGGCTGCAGACGGGAGCCGCCGGGCACCACGTTGTCCCATCCGGCCGGGGATGGGGGATGGGGGGGGGGAGGAGGAGGAGGAGGGGGAGGGGGAGGGGGAGGGGACGAGGAGCAGCGGGCGGAGCAGGCCAGCAAAGTTTGGAAATAATGTTGCAACGGCTGCCTCCATTTTTGTTTGCAACTTTGAGCGGCGTTTCTTTCTTTCTTTTTATTTTTGAAAGCATCAAGGATTACTGATGCTTGCAGGTACCATTCAGCATTTTGTCGAGGGGAGGGGGGGGGCTTGTGAGTATCATCCGGGTGACTTGCATGGAAATGGCGGGAGCTGAGGGCTACAAAAAGGGGCAAGGAGGAGAAGGGGGCTTTAAACAGACCCCGAGCTGCGAGGGAGACTGGGGACGGGGGGAGGGGACCCTATTGCAATGTTTGTCTTTTTTTAAAATGTACCCTCTCCCTCAAAACTGGGAAATATTGGTCTCTAACAGAGGCGATATTGGGAGGGGTATAAAGCAGGGTGGGCTGGGGGTGGGGGGAGGTCCAGTTTGAACCTCTGCAACCGGGTGCTTCGCTTGACAACTTAGCCCCACAATGAATGAGAAGGATCCGCACCGGTCCCGTCTGGTTTTCGTTTTTCTCCAGAGTGAGTTGAAATTCAACGCTTTTGTTTGGATTGCATGTGTTTTATTGGATGTGGCAGCTCTGTGCTAGGCGCCCCGGCCACGCGTGGTGGCTTTTAACCCTCCCTGTGAAGAGGGCGCCGCTTTAGAGAGATATATATTTTTTAAAGGGACGGCCCAGCCGTTGATGAAGCTTCTTTCGAAGCCTCGGGCTGGCGAAAGTTGAGTGACAAGCTTGGTTTGCGACCACTGAAAATTTGGGAATCCACGTGCATTTTTCCTTAAAAATCTTGGCTGGTTTCTCCACCCCCACCCCCACCCTTTACAATCCCTGCATATGTGCATCTTCGTGGATGTCTGTTTACGGCGTGAGTCTGGAGCTCCGATCTTAACTAAGGTTAAGTAATCAGATTTCGCAACTTTGTGCAGTGCTTTGGACGCTTTCACTTGTGATTTCGCCGAGGTTGCCACTTTTACTGACGACTCTCCTCGTAACGTAGCCTCTGGCTTGCTTCAAACAATTGAATGGAGCATCTTAATTTTAAATCTAGATTGGTACTGTACCCAGCAGTTTATCTGATTTGATGGTATCTATTTCAGCTTGTTTATTTTCCCCCCTTCTGAATGTCGGGTGACAGGCACCGTATCCTTGTTCTTCTCGCTTGCTCGGTGTATGAAAGCCATCGCTGGAGAGCCCCGCTCTTCTCTCTGTGTTGACGTTATTGGAGTCTGTTGTCCGGGGCCCTTTTTATGTTGTACTACTGAGATGAGATAAGCAGTGCAATATTAAAAGGGCATTGGCTTGCAGTTACCCTCCTCGTTTTTTCTCTCCCTGAACAGGAGAGAGTGAAATGCTTGGAAACGTGTCCTTCCTGCACTTTTAGTGACTTTGATCAGTTTTGGACTCGATTTGTTGTCTGTTATGTGAGTGCCAGCTGTTCGGTAATAATACATGAAACGTTTGCTGGAAGCTAGATCCAGCTTCTTCCATAGGGTGCAGGGATTGGAGTGGATTTAACCCGCAGTACATTAAGCCCTGGGTCAGGGTTCACTGCTGTCGGGCGCTCTGACGATATTGCACTACTGTCCACACAATTGAGCAGTGCAATAGTATTGTCGAAGCGTCAGGCACCAGAGAGCTCCCGAGTCCGTCGAAGCCCTGGACGAATTAGAATGGTCATAGAATATGGGGTCGCTGAACACAGGGGGAAGTGTAACAGCAGCTCTGGTTGGGGGGTTCCTTGATGTTAATGTAGTGATTTGAGGGTGTGTGAATTTAGAATCCCAATGATTGTATTTCCAAAGTTGAATGAATGGATGGATGGTAATGAATTTTACACAACAGGTTGTGGTGTTTAGTTTTAAAAAGAACATCCCTTTCCAACTTCTTTTTGCCATGGTCCTTGTGTGCTTAAATAGATCAATGATTTCAGGTCGATCTGCTCATCCGAAGAGGCGTTCTCTGAGAAATTAGTACCGTTTCTGTTGGCCTATCAATTGCTTATGTTTCTGGAGTCGTGAACGAGCACTGCTTATTTGTCCGTTTTACTCAACTCGAGTCTTTGACCCCCCACCCCCCGTTCAAATTTAGTTTACTATTATTCCAAAGGCTTGACTCGTATGAAATAATGTAAAAGACGAGTTATTAATGTAAAACAGATTTGTGAATCGGGAGAAACCAAACTGAAACGCTTTTGGAAGCACTAAACGATGTGGTTCCTGTTTAAAGGTTGTTGGGGGGGGGGGGGGCAACAGCTTCACGTTGGTACCGGTTTATTGCCACGATGTTTCTCCAGGGTCCCCTTTAAAAAAAATATTCCAATACTTGCCGCCTTCCGGGTGGATTTTCCAAGGGCAACTTTAAAAAAAAACAACCAGGGGCTGGTTGCAGCATTGCTGGCCTGCTATATACGTCCCAGTGTGGAGTCTAATCTCACGAGGTGCCATCCGATGTTGGGGAAGAAAGAAAGTCTCTCTCGAAAGGGTTACAGCTTTATGAAACCGAATTTACAAAAAAAAAACCCCACACCACACACAATCTAAACTGCTTGTTTAAAGCAAATCCTGCTCGTGATTATCCCGGGGTGTTTGATCGAGCTGAAAATGAAAAGTATGTATGCCTGGGCGCTTGGAGCTAGCTGCCACCTCGCTGGCGGAATGTGTGTTGTCTACTCCAGCGAGGCGGAAACCTACGCGGTTTCCACGTACAAGTCGCAGCTCGCCCGATGGGAATTTTCTTTTTTAGAAAAACTTCCATCCTGAAGATTTCGTGTAAGAGCTTGCTTGGTTTTTTTTAAGTGGATGGGTTGGAATGTCCCGCACTACTGGTGCGGATTCGCCTTGACTGGAGAGTTGTATTCGGCCCTTGGACCTGCAAGTAACAAACAGTTCGCGGAGCTGGCCTGCGCGAAGATCGCAGCTCCCCTTTGGATAGCTTGTTTTTAGTCGCTGACGGGGAACCGATGGGTTTTACTGGAGGGGGGAATTAGCCAGGCAACTTGTTTTCTCCCCCCCCCCCCAAAAAAAAGTCCTAATCCTCATCAAAACTGCTATTCTGGAAGTGATCTGGCTTTCCGTGCACTGACCAGCCTGGTTAGCGCCCTTCACGGGCATTTGCAAACATTAAATTCCCCTGGAGCGGTACTAAAGCAGTAGGTAAAATTTCTAAACAGCAACTCGGCTGTAAAACGTCAGCTTCGGGAACTGCGAAGAGACCCCGCAGACCTAGGGCTTGGCCTGAATGGTTTTGATGTCCCCGCCCCTCCTTCCTTTAGTTTAATTTCCCTGCATTGGGGAAGCGCCAGGTCGTAGTTTAGCCCGGCGGGGACGTTGACACTTGTAATCTGGCTGACCTTCGTTAGAATTGGGCGCACGGTTTGCCGAACACGTTGCCTTTCTGTTTTTACTAATGTTGGTGCGATGCCAGCGAATTTCTGGTGCTTCACGTGTTTGAAGGGTTGGGTGCAGTCGATATAAACAAATAGTCAAGGGCGAACTCTTGTTGTTTGGCGGTTGGGGTTATGTCTTGGAAACAACGCAGGTATACATCGGAGAAGCTAAAGCGGTTGGGGGGTGGTATTCCTTCCCAATTATGCCACGGTTGGGTTTGTAGAGGGCTGACCTCGCCGATGATAGGGACACGTGGTCGGTACCATGTGTCATGGCGGGGGCGGGGGAAATCTTTCTCGGGGCTCGTATTGCGCCGCGCCAGTTAGTGACATCGCTTTAAAAAGTTAAACATTTTGCTCATTCCTATCCTGTAACGAACCCATTTGCCACATCATCTAATTCATCCATCAAAGAACTTCCAGGCAAACATCAGTCACCAGCTCTCACTGTGTCTGTGTGCCTGCTTTACTTAAGCGGTATGGTTTGGGTTTTTTGTGTGTGTGGTGCTTGGGCGATATTTGGGGGGGGGGGGGGGGCGATCCCCCTCTGAAAAGAATGGCCCGAAGCCCTTTGCCGAGTGTTCACACACAATAGACCAGCCGTGTCTGGCGCCCGTCCCGGGGTGTGTTGCCGAAGCTCCCAGGCATAGCATGAACTGGGTTAGAATTTCGCCCCCCCCCCAACCCTGTCCACCGTTCCCGCCCAATCTTCTGGTGTAGCGGGTTGGTACAGCTGTTGGTGTACTGTCTCTCTCTTCCCTCCTTTCCCCCCCGCCACCGACTGGGCAAGAGCCCGCAGGCGCGCTCGGCTTTGCCATTCTCTACCACCTCCCCGCCCCAGTAAAATGGCAACTCGTGTTTTCATCTTCATAACGCGTTCAATTTGAAACCTATTTTCGTATCGAACATGATGGCTCGCTGCACTTGGATGGTGATTGGCTGGCCTGGCTGTCCGTCATGGAGGAGGGGACGGGGCTCGCTGGGTGCCCGGTTTCCACCCCGCACTCCCGTTCTCTCCAGACCCCTTTACTGGGACTGCTTCGGGCAGCGCCTTTTGGGAGCCCAGGAATGCGTTGGGTGGTGCACCTCACAGTGCAGTTGTATGTCGGGCCTGGTTCCCTCTTGTGTTTTCCTCCCCGACTTCAATCAACATTAAAGGTAGATTAGAGTGTCCCAGGGGGAAAAAAGCAGAATTGTTTAGTAACTGCAGATAGCGCTTGGGATAATGCGCCGAGCAATCCGAATCTTTAGCCTTGAAATACCCAGAAATATTTTTTAATCCACCGTTTATTTTTGTAAATTATTTTGAAATAACTTTTGATTATGTGATTGGGGGGGGGGGGGGGGGAAGAGCGAGAATGTTTTTAATCGTACAGCGCGGTAACAGGACACTTCGACTCAGCAGCCCGTTTTACGCCCAGGTACCCTGGTACGCTGCGGGAGGGGGGCGGGGGGCGCACGATCCGGAGCATAAAGAAACGGGTCCTTTGTGGAGGTTGCGGGAGAAGTGAAATTTCGATCACACTGCACCATGACTCACTGGCACCGATCGAAACCTGTAGGTTTTTTAAAGTTTGCATCACACTCCATACAAAGTGTCTTCTCCCATTAAGATTAACCCAACATCAACAACTGGATTAATCTGTGTTGAATGGTTATTTCTGGCTCCGATTGCTAAGCGGACGGACGGTGGAAAGGGGAGATCCATTTCCGGAGAAAGCAGTGTGACCCAGGCCATTAGAACCCCAGCAGGAGGAGTCGGCCGTCCGGCCCGTCGAACCTGCTCCTCCATTCAATGAGATCATGGCTGATCTGATCTATCCTCAGTCCTAAATCTACTGCCCTGAATCTCGAGGCTATGTTCTACTCTTCACCCACTATTGGAAACAGCGTACCTACCTCTATCTCCTTTTTATGAGTTTCTATAATATCTCCTGTCATTCTAAATTCCAAGAGTCCCAGACGATTCGGCTCCCTCTTCGACCAATCCCCTCCCAGTGCTCTGGAATCAGCCTGGATCGTAGCCAGTCCCGTGCACGAATGTTCCCGTGATGTGCCCATCTGCAGCACCATCGCGAGTTCCACTTTTGTGATGTCTGCCTCATCTGCTGGTGAAGCCGGAGAGCTCCTGGTTTAGGGCTGGACGCTTCCCCTCCGCCCCGTCTCTGATGGGTACCTGCAGCCGTTTGGCCCTGCAGGCCCATCCTTGAAATCAGAAGCATTGGGGAACTTGTGTTCTTTCCAAACGTAGCCTTTATTCCCAATAAATTATTTACAAAAAAAAATCGTTCACACCCATAATATCAATCACATCTGTACATCCCCATCAATGCACTCGTTCTCTAAGCACACCATTACCACCTCTGTGGCATCTTAGTACATCTGCCAAAGGATTCTCCCCCACCCCCCCCCCCCCCCCCTCCCGATCTCAGTGCCCGGTCATGGCAACACTCGAGACTGGTCCTCGCGTTGGCTGCACCAAGTCTCAGCAGGTCCTCCTGGAGCCTGGAATATGCCAGTCGGCAGCCTTTCACGCATCCAACATTTCCACGGAGTCGGAAACCGTCTGAGCTCCCCAATTCTCTCACCTCCTTGGCGAGGAAGAAGGCGCGCATTGTTGACGAGATTTCCCCCGAATGAATGGTGCAAATGAAGCTTACGCGATACAGATAAAAGCGCAAGCGCCTTTTCACCGTGGCGGCTGGAACGTCAGGAATTTTTCATGCTTCGTTGAAAGTACAGAGCAGGGAGACCAGTCACGAATCACTGCCAGAGGATCGTCTTGCCTGTAATCCCTGGCTGGGATAGTCTTAAAGGGTCAAGACGACACTGGACCTCACAGTGGCAGGCAGCGATTAACGCATTCCACATCCCTTCGAGTGGAGGGATGTATTAAGGAAAGGATGAAGATTAAACCAACGTTTCGGGGTTGAACCCTTGATCTTTGCTGCAGGGCACTCACTGAGCGGCTGAATTTCCCAGAATTGTTTTCACGGGGCAACCACGGTGTCTGCAGACCCTTGTATTAGGGAGCTTGGAATTGGGGGGGAGGTGGGAGGGGAATGTTGCAATGAAATCTAACCTCGGCTATGCCCTGTTGGTCTTTCTGAAGGTGGGTGCCGGATTCACCCGGAGTGAAGTACACCTGATACCAGAGGGTAGGAAGAGAAGTATGAAGTGGAGCTCGCCCTCGAGCCGGGACCCTATCTATATTGCGTCTGCTTTGAATTTCTCGTTTAAGTAGTGCAATATCGCTTATAGGGTTTCGGCGCCGGGTCCAATCCTCATGCATTTTATAATCGGGAGTCGGGCAAAATTCATGTAGCGCGGAGGGGAGAGGGTGGTCGTGTGTCCCACTTGAGCAGATGGGTTAAATTTCCCGCGCCGGCGTTCTGGTGCAGACCAGCAGAGGGCAGGTTGGAGCTCTGCCACCGATGGTGGGGGTGTGGTCGGAGCGTGGATGACTGAGTGGGTGGGCCTGGCCCCTGTTTTTAGGTGGTCTCTTCTGTTCGACTAGGAGGCCCCGCTGGGATGGCGAGGGAAGAACTGGATTTTTAGCATTCCCCGAGTTTCATTGAAGCCATCCGCTAATCTGGCCTAACCATCTCCTCCCCCTCCCTTCAAAACGTGCAGACGCGAAGAAGCACCCTCTAAGCGCAGCTCCCTTCCCCCAGTTAAAACCCAAATGGTAGACAACGGCAAAATAATGCCTTAAAATCACCCCCTCCCCCGTGCGGGAACTAGAATTAAGCAGACGAGACAAAAAAAAAACCCCCCAGGAATTGTGCGACTGAGGTGGATGGGAAAGGAAAAGACAGTGTCCGGCTTCAGACAATGCTGGAAGTTTGCAGCCACGATGGTCCTGAATGGTCGGGGGTTGGTCGAGCTGGGGGAACACGGGTGGTTCCCGGACCCGGGCGCCTGAGGCTCTGTCACTATTACACTACTGTGGACCCAGTGAAAGCAGTGCAATATTGAAAGAGCGTCAGTCGCCTGAGACCGTCTCTGGACTAAGCATCGCAGCAGGAACACGGCCGGGCCTGGAGGGCAAACGACAGCGGGGGCTGAGATCCCGGCGAGCGCGCCGCCACTGCCAGCACCCCCGCGACCCCGGCTTGATCCGGGGCTGGAGTTGTGCGCGTTTCTTCCCGTGGCCGTCAGGAGTCCTCTCCCGTCCTCCAAAAAAAAATTTAGGGATGGGTTGGCCCTTACGTGCGGGGAACAGAGAAGGGGGTGGAAGATGAGTGGGGTAGTTGGTTGATGGCCGGTGCTGGCACTGGGCCGAATGGCCTGCTTCTGTGTTGTATCGTTCCGAAGAAGGGCTAGGTAATATATCTACCTCCCGTGGACGCTACGAAACCTGCTGAGATCCCGCCCCCCCGGCATTTCTGTTTTTTTAAACTACAATCTACAGGGTTTTGCCGATGTTTCCCTCTATCGTCACTTGTGCGGCCCACAGCCCACTAGTGTGGCTGGGATGTATTGCCATGGGCGTCCAGGGGAAGGGCTGGGTGACAGGGCCGAAGTTTCTATAACCAGCGAGGAACGGCCGTACGTGTCAGCCGAGCATCCTTGCAGCTTCGTCACGAAGCAAAATGGGGGGAGGGGTGCAGTGGGGGAGGGAAGGAAGGGGACTGGGCTATTTGTTCGCGCTGACCTTCCCCCACCCGCAAGTGGTCAGTCGGGATCCGCGCCAGCTGCCTCGCCTTTTGAAGTCTGCTCGGGGTCAGGGGCCTCGAGGTCGAACCTTCACCCGCGGGCCAACTGCACAACGGCTCATTTACCAGAGGCGAACTTTGCAATTGTTCATTTGTAGGGAGAAATCCGCCTGGAATCCATCTCAAACTGGGCGAGAAGTCACTGCATTTAAGAAGCGATGGGGGGGGGGGGGTGGTGCGTGAAAGGGGTGGGTGGTGGGGGAGAAGGGGTGAGTGTTAGTGGTGGGCAGAGGGGGTGGGTGTTTGGGGAGAGGGGGGTGAGCGGAAGGAGTGGGCGTTAGAGGGGTGGGTGATGGTGGTGGGGCTGAGGAGTTGGATTTGACTCGTCTTGAGACTCAGATCAGAATTTGTTGTCATGAACATGTAACAAAATTCGTCGTTTTGCGGCATCACACTGCAAACATTTATATGCACACTGCATATAAATCACCTTACTAAATAAATATAGTTCATGACAAAGACCCGACGAGGCAGTGTCTGTGGTTCATTGATCGCTCATAATCTGATGGCAGTGGAAAGAAGGTTCAGGCTCCTGTTCTTCAGGTGCGGTCATGGCCTGGGTGCTGGGGGTCGTTGAGGATAGCGGCTACTTTTTAAAGATCCCGCCTCATGGAGATGTCCTCGATGGAGTGGAGTCTAGTTCCCGGGAAGTGGCAGGCAGTGTTTCTCGGCTTCCACGGGAAGTGGGTTGTGAGCCCAATAAAAGCCTTGGCTGCTTTGAGGATGTGTCATGTTATTTTAGGGGGGCGGGATCGCTCACCCTTTCCCAGGCCACAACGTCTTGTCTTATAAACCACATGCCCGTCCTATAAACCACATACCCTCACGTCAGCATAACTCTTCCGGGAAGGATTGGTTAGTGGAGTTGAGCTCCTTGTCCCGCTCTTTGCAATGAAGGGCTCCCCTTTCTCGTTTCGCAGCCGGGCCTGGAGTCCCACAGCTCACACTCGCCTTGAAAGCCAGCGGCGCCCCTCAGGCGTGGAGTCCCACATTCGGCGCCTCTGCCGAGTGCTTCCACGTCCGAAGCCCCCATTCCTCCACCGACGCAATCAATACAGACCAGAATAGATATCCGGGAAGGCGGGGATGGGGGGTGGAGGGAAGGAGAGAGGCGAGGATGGAAGCGACTCAAGGGCGGCAGTTCACTCCACGGGCGCAGGACATCAGCCGCTGCTCGCATCCCGTCACCCCAGCAATGGAAACGGGCCAGTTTGTCCGTGACATCAAAGTCTTTACTGTCCAGCTGGGGAACCTCTCCACCGTGGGAGCCCCTTCGGTCCATCGCTTCTACCCCGCCGCCTTGATGAAGCCCAATCATTCAATCAAATAAATCTTCGCTCCCCAGGGGCTCTCGGTCAGATTGCTGCTGCTACTTTGGGCAACGGGCACGGTGTTTCCCGCTCGACCCAACACCCCCCAGAACTCCCGCGGGGGGGCAACCGGTGACTGGTACATACTTCTAGCCGTTGTACTCCACACGTTCACTAATACAAATCAAGGATGTTTTAAACGCAGGCTTCTCGTTCCGGGTTATAACGGTTGAATCTCGAAATGAAGTGAGAAAAGGAGCAAGTGGGCCCTTGGAAGCATTTTGTTCTGTCCACGAACCGATCATGTCAACAAGGTCTCTCCCCCTCAGACCCGCCCGCTCACAGTAACCCCACTCCACCTCTGCCTTTAAAAGACACCGGCAACCTGCTTCACACAAGGGAAAACAGCTCCAAAGATTAACAAAACATTACCTGGATTGATCCGCATTTTCATACCCGCTCTGCACCTTGGAGACCCAGAGCCATTTCATACAATACAGCGAGATATAGGCGAGATATAGGGGCAGAATTAGACCATTCAGCCCATCGAGTCTGCTCCATTTAATCCTGAGCTGATCCATTTTCCCCAAAGCCTGGCCACCTCCCCATAGCCTTTGACGCCCTGGCTAATCGAGAACCTATCAATCTCTTCCTTACATACACCCAATGACTTGACCTCCGCAATCAAATTCCACAGATTCACCTGAAGAAATTGCTCCGCATCTCTGATCCCTTCAATCCTGAAGTTGTGCCCTCTTGTCCTCGGCTCTCCTACCCGTTAACGCAACTTTTCCAGCCACTCACATCGACACGTTAAATGCAGTTTTCTTTCAAATCTGATTTGGAGCCCCGAGGCATTTGGATGGTTCCTGGTTTGATTCACCTGTGTTAACTTGTAGCGATAGAGGGGTGTTTACACCCCACCCGCCCCGTTTCGGGACACCTTGTTCCACCACGAAGCAACCCAATTCACGGGGACGTGGGCGACATTTCGAGTCACCCAAAGTATTCCCATCGACCACTCGTTGCATTTTCATCAAACCCTCTCCTCTTGGTTCATCAGTGTCGATAAGACATGGTCACGGAAGAGCAACATCGGAGTGGAAGAGTAGTTTCCTCGACAGAAACAGATGCCGTAACGTTCTTATGTGTCACTTCCCAGCTTCCCCAACAACAAAAAATATAACAAACTAAGGCGCCACGAAGAACCAAAAGGAGGCATGTATAGAAGGGCGGAGCGGTTAACACAACGCTAATCCACCGGAGTTCTCCTGGGTCGGGGTGTTTTCAAACGTATGGGAGGGGGGGGGGGGTGCGGTTGGAGGTTAATTTGGGCAGCGCGGGCTGGAAGGGCCAGTAACGGGGGTCAAGGTCTATAATTGGCCCGCATTGCAATAAATACACCGCGTATTTTCATCTTGGTAGATAAGCCTCTGGCATCATTCGACCGGTCGGGCCAACTCACTCGTTCGGTGAGCCCTGCATCAACTTGGTGCAAGAAAAGCGGCCCCTGGAAGCCTTTGCCACCGCCGCGTGGGCAACTGAGTTAATTCCCGAGATTGCCCATATCATCTCAAATCGGGCCCTGCCCGCGCCAGCCGTGGACATGCAATCCCGCGGATCACTCTTGGAAGGGATCCAGCTCCCATTCCAATAACGACACCGCTTCCCCTGCCTAAACCGCCCCGGGGGTTGTAAATTGGCAGTAACTTGCAAAACCAGCCCTTCTGCCAGAGGGCTCGCGGTTATGGACCAAGTCCCGCTGAGCGGGCTTGTTCGTTCACGGTCGCGAGGTCCAGCTCTTGTCTCCCCGCCCCTGTGCTCCGCTCCTCACTCGCTTTGCCTCCCTTTCCCATTTGGTTCCCGTCTTTCCTGTAGCCGAATGCGGGTTGCTTTTATTTGACAGATCGAGGAATTGTGCATGGAGATTCTTTCCTGTACCTCTATTTACAAAACAAATTATTTACAAAATGAACCCTGTTCAAAATCCCTTCTATTTACCCCGAGGAAAATAAAGCGACTGTACATAAAATAGCCTTTTAAACAGTTAACTGGCATAAAATGTTCCAGGGCCACCAAACTTTCCTTACGGGTGTGATGTGATTTTATATGAAGTGCGTTTTTGAAATGTAAAGGTGAACAAATACTTGCAGCCCAGGAGCCCAAATTAACCTACAAATAGTACATGGGTGGGAGGAAACCCCCACACAGACACGGGGGGAACGTGCGAACTCCTTACAGTCAGCACGGGATTCGAACCCGGTCACTAGCACGGTAACAGCGTCGCGCTAACTCGGCCGCCCATTAGATGTGCATTTTGTTATATTTTGGACCTTCTGCAAAAATGTATTTTCTCTGTAACCAATGAAACGACTATAAATGATCAGAACCGTTTCTGTGTGAATATTCCGTGGTGATGATCCAGAGCTAAATCAAAGGCCAGTGACTGCTGTACCGTAGTTATGCAGTGAAGGCACATCGCTGGAGAAACTTACATAGCAAAGAAGGATACATCACCACAACGTTTCGGGCTTGAGTCCTTCATTAAGGCCAGACAACAGCTCTCTGACACCCTCCTACAACAGGGCCCCACTGAAGAACCTCAAGCCAGTCTCACCTCCTCCTCCTCTGGTCACCTCCCTCCCACAGCCTCCAACCTCTTTGTTTCCCATCCATGCACAGCGGGGTTCTACCTCCTACCCAAGATACACCATCCCAATTATCCAGGTAGGCCCATTTATAGGCACTTTTAAACTGCTGCACCTGGGACCAAGGTGCATTTAATGTGGCGAAGGTGCTCCTAGCCCCTTTTAAACTGCAGAGGGAGCACCCCATTAAATTACCCAATGTGGCAATTTACGGGGGATTCCCCCCCCCCCCCCCCCGCGCGCGATGATGCATTACCCACTCAATGTATGAGATGAAGTAAAAGATTTCAACCTTACTCTTCCTGGGAAGCATGTTTAAACCACATTATAATATCCCCTTTCCTGACCTGCATTGCTGAGTTCCTCTTCTACATTTGAACTTGGAGCCAACATGCTGCCCAGTGATGGACACACACAGCACTGATGTCACTGGAATAATCAGGCCAGCCATTTTTGTTTTAAAGCTGCCAGTGGATGAGACCTAGGTAAGTTTAACTGGGTTCCCTGATTACCTCTGAGGTAGGGCAGGGACCCGGTTGATTTAAGAGCATGCTGACCAGGTCGGACCCTTTCAAGCTGCCATGTGAGTGGGGAACTAACCGGCAAATTGCCAAGCTAACCCCATTTTACAAGGCAGCTTGAAAGCGCCTAATGTTTCCACATGCTCCTGCCCCACTGTACTGGTATCATCTTACCTCGACTCCATTTTGTCTCCTGGCCCAGTCCCTGCTCACCTACAACCGCAAGACCTCACATGCCCTCCAAATCCCTGAACTTAAATAATACCTCGATGTAGGGCTCAGGCCCGAAACACTGTTATGCATCTTTATCCGTCTAACCTCCTGAGTTTCTCCAGCACCATTTTACTTCAATCACTGCACCTGAAGACCATGGTGATCAAGTGTCCAAGACCCAGCATGTTGCTCAGATCCCATTGTGGCAGATGGGTAAACTAATTTTCTGCAATTAAATAATCGTGAGATTTTAAAAGCTGGAATAAGAAATCACTGCATCAATGTGGCACACTCACAAACATCTGTTCCATCAATGTCGGACAGTCAATTCCCCTCCACAGCTGCTGCCCAATCTGCTGAGTTCTTCTGTCAGCTTGTTTGTCACTCCAGATGCCAGCCTCTGCTGCAGACATTCTCTGCCTCCCCCACCTCCACCCCCCCAACTCCACCCTGCTGTGTCTCCGGTCGACTCTCCATTGCACTGTGCTTTTAGTCTGCCTTGCCCACACTGAACCGTTCAGTTCAGCAGCCTTCCAGTGGTGTTTACATTTAGAATCATGGAGTCACGCAGCGTGGAAACAGGCCCTTTGGCCTAACTTGCACACACCAACCAAAATGTTCCACCCACACCAATTAAAAAAAACAGTCAACAGTGATCAAAGAACAAAACTGCAGATGCTGGGGTTCAGAGAAAAAAGCAAAATGCTGGAAACACTCAGTGGTCCGGGCAGCATCTATGGAGAGGTTGAAAGTCCAGATTTATTGTCAGAGTATGTACATGACATCACACACAACCCTGAGATTCTTTTTCCTGTGAACCAGCAGAACGACCACCTATTGGTTGTGCAAAAAACTCTACTCAACAAGATATGTACACGTAAACAAATAAAGAAATGTAAACAAAACTGATTGTACTATACAGATGCACCTATTAGTTGTGCAAAAAACTCAAGATATGTACACATATAAACAAATAAAGAAATGTAAACAAACTGCAATACAGATGGAAAAAAACAAAGTGCAAAAGTAAGAGTCCCTGATTGAGTTTGTCATTGAGGAGGTTTTTTTTATTTTATTTTTTATTTTTCACACCATAAATCACATTAGCCATGATATACACTATTTCTTTTTCACACATATACAGTGACTTTTTCTCCCCCCCCCCACTTTCCTCCCAAACCACCCCCCCACCCCCCCCCTCTCATCCATTTTAGGTATACAATCTAGGTTGCATTAAGCCAGTCAGACAATGTTGTCATTCAACAAAATTACACCAGAAATTCTACTGAGTCCATTCTTTTCTTTCCTTCTCCTTCCATCAACTTAGGTAATGTTTGTCCACGGTAGGTTTTCGCTATTGTATTTAATGTAAGGCTCCTATACTTGTTCGAATATTTCAATATTATTTCTTAACCTATATGTTATTTTTTCTAATGGAATACATTTATTCATTTAAATTTAGTAGTTTCTTCCTTTTTTAATTTGGTTATGTATTCCATTAGTATTTAAAGACATATAGTTCAGCGTAGCCCTTTTATATTTTGTTTATCTTCTCTTTCCGTTTTTCCATCATTACCTTTCCTCCTTTTCCATTTCTGTTTTCTTATTTTCAACTCTTTATAAGACAACATTCCTACCACATCCAACATTTTCCTTAGTCTCCTATTTCTATCTTATTTATCCCCAATCTCCCCTTCACCTCCTGAGTTGTCCTTTATCCCTTGTCGGACAACCACATCTCTTCCTCTCCATTTGGATTTGCGAATCCACTCGCAAGCGTCAACTGATTTTGCAGTGACCGCTATTTCCCCCCACCCCGCCTCCCCCAGAAAAGATTTCACTTTTCATATGTCACAAAGGTCACTCTTTTAATTCCCTCCTTATTCTCTCTATTCCATTACCTTTCCTTATTAATTCTTGTCTATACTATCTATATTTTCCTCTAAGTACAGATACATTCATGTATGCTCATTGTCTCTATTCACTCTTATACCTCTTTACCCGCATACATCTCAATCGTGATCATTTTTACTCTCATTACCCGTCTTCATCCCTCAGTCTATTTTTGTCTTTACCCACATACATATCAATCGTGATCATTTTAACTCTCATTACCCGTCTTCCTCCCTCAGTCTATTTTTGTAATTGTTCTGCAAATTTTCGTGCTTCTTCTGGATCCGAGAATAGTCTGTTTTGTTGTCCTGGAATAAATATTTTCAATACCGCTGGATGCTTTAGTATAAATTTATACCCTTTCTTCCATAAAATCGCCTTTGCTGTATTGAACTCTTTTCTCTTCTTTAGGAGTTCAAAACTTATATCTGGATAAATGAAGATTTTTTGCCCTCTCTTACTTTTTCCATTGTCTTCTCCAGTACCTTTTCTCTTGTAGTATATCTTAGGAATTTTACTACAATAGATCTTGGTTTTTGTTGTGGTTGTGGTTTAGAGGCCAATACTCTATGTGCCCTTTCTATTTCCATTTCTTGCTGTAGTTCTGGACATCCTAGGGTCTTAGGGATCCACTCTTTTATAAACTCCCTCATATTCTTGCCTTCTTCATCTTCCTTAAGGCCCACTATCTTTATGTTATTTCTTCTGTTATGGTTTTCCATTGTATCTATTTTTTGAGCTAGTAGTTCTTGTGTCCCTTTAGTTTTTTTATTAGATTTCTCCAATTTCTTTTTTAAGTCTTCTACCTCCATTTCTGCTGCTACTGCCCGCTCTTCCATCTTGTCCATTTTCTTTCCCATTTCTGTTAAGGTCATCTCCATTTTATTTATTTTCTCTTCTGTGTTGTTTATTCTTTTTCTTAAATCCTTAAATTCCTGTGTTTGCCATTCTTTAAATGACTCCATGTATCCTTTAATAAGAGCAAGTATATCCTTTACCTTGCCTTTCTTTTCTTCTTCTATTTCCCTGTACTCTTCCTCTTCCTCTTCTTCTTCCTCTGGGTTGACCATCTGTTGTTTCTTTGGTGCCCTTTCCTCCTCTTCTTTCTTGTTTCTATTGTCTTCTGTGGTCTCTTCTTGCTGCAGGTGTTCTGCAGCTGTCGTTGCCGGCTGTGGAGATCGACTCCCCAGCTGGTCCCCCCTCCCGTCGGTGTGTTTTTTTTCATTCGCATCGCGCATGCGCGATACTTCGCGCATGCGCGGTTGCGCACTTTTTCTCGGCTCTGCAAGCCATTTTTGTAGTCCATTATTTACCGACCTGAGGGAGCGGGTTTCTCTCTGCGCAGCGGGCCTCTTCGGACAGGTAAGGCCTTCACCTTTTTCCTCCTTTGTCTTCTCTTCCTCTCTTCTTACCGTTGCTTTCGATTTTTCTTTTTTTGTCGCCATCTTCTTTCCACCTTTATACTCACTTTTCTGTAACTTTTATTTCTGTGCCTTTGTGTTTTCCTTTGTTTTTCCCGACTTTTCTGGAGAGGGCTGGAGTTCACCGTCCGGCCACTACTCCATCACGTGACTCCTCCGTCATTGAGGAGTTTGATGGTGGATGGGTAGCAGATGTTCCTGAACCTGGTGTGGCAAGTCTTGTGGCACCTACACCTTTTTCCTGATGGCAACAGAGAGAACAGAGCGTGTGCTGGGTGGTGTGGATCCTTCATGATCGCTGCTGCTCCCTTGACGACAGCGTTCCCTATAGATGTTCTCGACGGTGGGGAGGGTTTTGCCTGTGATATCCTGGGCTGTGTCCACTACGTTTTGCAGGGCTTTCCTCTCAGGGGTATTGGTGTCCCCATTCCAGACTGTGATACAGCTGGAAAACACACCTTCCACCACACCTCTGTAGAAATTTCCCAGGGTTTCAGATGTCATATCAAACTCCTGAGGAAGTAGAGGCGCTGACGTGACGTTGAATGAGGTTGATGGCATTTTTTGTGGAACATCGAGGACAAGTTCATGCATAACATCAAGATTTGACTCCAGGTCCCTCTTCATAAACAATTCACATCATCTATTAATTCATGATCATCCAAATGGATGCATGAATGCATTTGGGTTAGCGTACCAGTGCAAAGCTATTACGACGCCAGCGATCCGGGTTCAAATCCAGCGCTGTTTGTACATTTTCCCTGGGTGCTCCAGTATCCTCTCACTCTCCAAAAACGTAGAGGTTGCGTAGGTTAATTTGGGTGTAATTGGACGCCAGGCATTTAAATGGCCGGAATCGGCTTCTACCATGTTGTAAATAAAATTTAAATTTAGTATCGAAAGTCAGGACTGCATTTATCCTACACAGCGATGAGTGTTTTTAAAAATAATTTGGAGAATTGAAATCAAATTAAATTAAATCTGGGAAACGCTGGATTGATCGATTAACCACCTGATGGAAAGTGACCTTCCATCTCCAAACACTAGTCCGACCCCAATCCCTCACACTGATTGAAAGGAAGGTCTTCTTTTATCTAGCTGATCTTAAAACGGGACAGCAAGGAAAGGGCAGTTAATCGATGATCAGCAGAACCCACTTCCTCAAAGAATGAGTTTAAAGCACGGCTCCAACAAAACTCTAGACCCAGGCGATCATTGTGTAACCCAATCAATGGCCTGAACACCCACAGCCAATGAAAATAAACGACTTAAAAGACAACTTGTCTTTAATGCATCCACGTATCACCAGGTAACTTGAATGATAATGGTCAGACTTCAAATGGGAAGAGAAACAGAAACTGCAGATGCCAGAGTCTTGAGCCAACAAGAAGAACCTGGAGGGTCTCAGCAGGGAGAAATGGGCATCAATTTTTCAGGTCAGGACCCTTTATCGAAGCTGTGGCAGATGCAGGTTCTCGAAAGGAGAGATTTAACTGTTTGGAGTCAAAACACAGAAATGTAGGAGGAACTTGGCTGGTCTCACACCGTCCATTGGAGGTAAAAATATATTACTGACATTTTGGGCCTGAGCAATTCAAGGGTGTGAGTGAAAAAAAGACAAGTATCCAAATTAAAGGCTGGGGAAGGAAAGGGGAGATGGGGGAGCTTTCACCCTGGTCACGGCAGCCCACGTAACACAGCCTCCTTCATTTATTCTCTCTTTGGCATCTCTCACTCTCCCCTTCCACCTTCTGACTTCCCAACCCTCCCATGCCTCCCTTGGATCTATCCTACCTTCCCGCTCCTGATCCACCCTATCCTCCTCTCCCTCCCCCATCCTGCCCCAACACCCTCCACTCCACTAATCCTCTCCCCTAACCCCTGCCTGGTTTTCACCATCCCCTCCGACCTTCCCCTCTCAGAGGCTGAACACTCTGTCCTTAGTCGAGGCCTCACCTTCATCCCCCTTCGCCCACACCTCATTCCATTCTGCCTGCTCTGGACCTTTATATTTCCAAATACCACTGAGACACCAATTGTATCGACTTCACTACTCCCCTCACCCATTCCAGTCTCACCCCCTCTCTCACACCCATCCGATTCTCACAATCAAGCTCACATACAAGGGTGGTGCTGCTGTGGTCTGGTACACTGACCACTACCTGGCTGAAGCCAGATGACAGCTCTCAGACACCTCCTCTTACCCCTCCAAAAAGACCCCACCAAAACTCATCAAAACCACTGTATCACATGCCATCTCTGAACCCATCACTTCCAGTCACTCCCTGGCACAGCCTCCAACCTTATTATTTCCCAGCCCTGCACTGCCCTATTCTATCTCCTTCCAAAGATCCACAAACCCAATTGACCTGGCAGACCCATTGTGTCCACTTGCACCTGCCCCACCAAATTGGTCTCTGCTTACCTCGACTCAGTTTTGACCCCCCCCCCCCCCCCGCTTCATTCCTTCCCCACCTATATCTGGGACACTTCGTACACCCTCCATAACTTCTAGTTCCCTGAGGCGATTCGTGATTGGATTTCCATATTCACCATGGATATCCAATCACGATACACCTCCGTACCGAAGGCCTTGAAGCTCTTCCTTTCTTTCTGGACAATAGGCCCAATCCTTCCCCCTCCACCACCATCCTTCACCAACGGTGGAACTTGTCCTCGCCCCCTTTGATCATCTCACGTTTCAAGACAAAGGGGTAGCCATGGATATACGCATGGGTCCCAGCTATGTCTGCCTTTTTTGTTGGCTGTGTGGAGCAATCCATGCTACAATTCTACTCAGGCATGTTTCCCCTCTTCCATTCTTCCACCACATTGACAATTATTCTGGTGCTGTCTCATATCCCCATGTTGATCTCATCAACTTTCTCCACTTTGCTGCTAACCTCCACCCCAATCTCAAATTCACTTGGTCCATCATTTGAAACACTTTCCCTTTTATAGATCCCTCTGTCTTCATCTCAGGATACAAATGCTTGACAGACATCTTCTACGAACCCCCGAACTCTTATAGCTACCTTGACTGCATCTCAAGTCAAGTTTATTATCATCTGATTGCACAAGTACAACTTGACGAAGCAGCGTTCTCCAATCCTTGCTGTAAAACATGCAGAAATAAACCAGACATAACACACATACAGACAAACAATACATATGCAGGACAAGTATTCATATATACAAATTAATAAATAAATACTGTTTCATGAGTATGAGAGTCTCGGATGGTTAGTGGGAGCAGTTCCTTTGGTCGTTCTGCAGTCTCACTGCCCGTGGTAAGAAGCTGTTCCTCAGCCTGGTGGTGCTGGCTCTGATCCTCCTGTATCCCTTCCCCAACGGGAGCAGCTGAAGGATGCTGTGTGCTGGGTGGAAGGGGTCCTCGATGATTCTGCACACCCTCTTCATGCAACGATCCAGGCAGATCTCATTGATGGGGTGAGGGAGACTCCAATGTTCCTCTCTGAACTCTTATAGTCCTGTGGATTGACCTCTGATCCATTTCTCTTCAGCAACCATACACTGTGATGCACCTGGCCAGGATGCTCTTGATAGAGCTCCTATAGAAGGTTGACATGATAGTGGTCGGTAGCCTTGCCCACTTCAGTCTTCTCAGGAAGTGCAGTCTCTGTTGCGCCTTCCTGACAAGTAAGGAGATGTTGAGTGATAGGTTACTAGTTAAGTTATGTCCAAGGAACTTGGTGCTCTCCACTACAGAGTTGTTGATCCTCCTGAAGTCCATGATCATCTCCTTCATCTTGTCCACTTTGAGACTCAGGCTATTACTCTCGCACCATTTCACCTCTTCACACCCTGTCCCCTGTAAGGATTTCATTCCTTTCAATTCAGCTGTCTCTGTCACATCTGCTCCCAGAACAAGGTCTTCCATGCCAGATTATTAGAGATGACCTTCTTCAACCAATGTGACTTCCCTCTACCATCATCAACTTGGCCCTCACCACTATTGATGTGTTCAAGCATAGTTTTGATAATTAAGGCTGGATATGTGTTATGAACAAACAGTGGTCTTTATTTACACAAAGCTGAATTCACAAACAGGGCACATTGTATACTAGAAATGAATGTTTAACTTCTTCAGCACCCATCACCCACAGACATGGTATACCCAGAAATGAGTGTTTAACTTCTTCAGCACCTAACATTCATAGGCACGAAATTATCAAGAAATGAGGATTTAACTTCATCAGAACCCACCATTCACAGGCACAGAATAAACAAGAAGCGAGGGTTTAACTTCTTTAACAGCCACCACCAACAGGCATGGTATACCCAGAAATGAGTACATACACATGAACCTGATCTCCAGTGCCTCCACTGCTTGGGATCCAGGATGGGCCCATTGCAGTCAGTCGTCTGAAGCTGCCCATGGCTCACAGTCTGGAGTTCAACATAGTCACAACTAATGAACACATTCACACAATAAGACACAAATGACTACACATTGGGTGCAAATAAATCACTACTAAATATTCTCAACTCCCGATTAGGAATGCAAGGGTTAAACTCTCTCTAGCAGGCATAGCCCACTAACAAACAGTAGATGAATTACAACTAACAAGTATATCAAATGAACCTGGTCTCCAGCATTGCCCATGGCTCAGGATCCAGGACAGGCCAAATGTATTCAGCCCTCTGGAGCTTCCCATGGCCTGCAGCCTGGAGTTCAGTGATGGACTCCATGCAGGAGCAAAGAGAGAGAGAGAGAGAGGGAGAGAACCACACATCAGCCTCAGAGATGGGCAGATCTAACCCTTGATTGGCAGGTGAAATGACTTCCAACTAGGCTCCAGCCAGAGACGTCACATGACCCACCACAATTAACACTTGCAGCAGGTTCCAGATGGAGAAATTATGTGATCCTCCACAATCCACACTACAAGCATATCCTCCACTACCCGAATACCTTCACTGGCCCCCATATCCCCAAGCGCAACAAGGACAGGATTCTCCTTGTCCTCACTTACTACCCCTCCAGCCTCTGCATCGAACATATTCTCCTCTGCCATTTTCGTCACCTATATTCCTGTCTCCTCCCTTTGCCTCCCCTCTCCGCCTACCACAAGGACCACTCTCTCCATGATGCTCTTGTCTACTCCCTCCCCACCAATATCTCTCCCTTCGCACCTACCCCTGTGACATGAGATGCTCCACTTCCCTCACCACCATTCAGGCCCCAAACAGTTCTTCCAAGTGAAGCAACTCATGAATCTTGCAGGGGTCATCTATTGCATCGGGTACTCCCATTGTGGTCTCCTCTACATCAGAATGACTGGACACACATTGGGAGATCGCTTTGTTGAGCACCTCTGTTCTGTCTGATGCAATAGTGCGGATCTCCCAGTGGCCACCCATTTCAATCCCCGTTCCATTCCCTTCCTGATTGGTCTGTCCATAGTCTTATGCACTGCCAGACCACACACAAATTTGAGGAATCTCACCTTCTGTCTGGGTGCCCTCCAACTGGATGGCATTCACATTAACTTCTCTAGTTTCTGTTAAATCCCACCCCCTCTTCTTTCATCCATCTCATTTCCCCTCTCTCTCTTCCCTTTTCATTCTGTCTCCTATCACAGAGCCCAGATCATTGGTCACCGTTCTTCTCTCCTATGTCCCATTCATATCCAATTTACACCTTTTATCTGTAAGTCTGTGTTCCTCCCCTCCCCTAACCCATTCCTCCCTCCCCAGCCTTTTAATTCAGACAGCTGTCTTTTTTATCTCCTCCCTCGAAGAAGGGCTCAGGCCTGAATCGACCTGTGGATGCTGTGAGACCGGCTGAGTTCATCCAGCATTTCCTGTGCTTTTACTACAATAACAGGATCCGCAGAGTTTCATGTTTCACGCCTCTTTGACTAATTGGAGATGGGAACCATGTGAAAACTAACTGCCCACTTTGCACATCGGAGCCTTGTCGATTTTAGCACCCCCCTCCCCCACCGTATGAAGCCATTCTCGGGACGACATTTACCTTCCCGCCACCACCACCGACCATCACTTCAAAATTGGGAAAGTCAACAGACCGTCCGGCCCTTACTCCCTTATCTGGTATCCAACAACACAACGGCTATGATTCCATCTCAGTGCCACTTTCCTGCACTAATGTTTGACCCCCTTCCATCACCAGCCTGCAAAAATCCAGAACTTGGAAGAGAGGTCTCATCGAAATATTTTGAATGTTGAAAAGCATGGACAGAGTAGATGTCGATAGGTTGTTTCCCATGGTGTGAGAGTCAAGGACAAGAGGGCACAACCACAGAATTTATTCAGCCAGAGGATGGTAAATTATTGAATTTGTGCCACGGGCGGGTGTGGAGGCCAGGTCATTGGGTGTATTTAAGGCAGAGATTGATAGGCTCTTGATTAGCCAGTGCATCAAAGGTTATGGGGAGAAGGCCAGGGAGTGGGGCTGAGAGGGAAAATGGATCAGCTCAAGATTAAATGGTGGGTTGACGTGATGGTTGAATGGCCTATTTCTTCTCCTATTTCTTATGGTCTTATGTTCAAAGCCATGGCTAATCAAGTCAAGTCTTGTCTGGGTGCCGCATATATACATAGACAAACATACACACGCATAATCACACACACGGATACAAACACCCACTTATACACACACACACACTCACTCAGACACACAGATATACACACTCACACATACACAAACACACACACATCAACATTTCAGCCACATTAACCATAAAATTAACACGTTGCTTAATGATGTAACGTTATAGATAATGTAAAGAAGTCAGCTTTAACATTAAATAAAACTCCTCATTAAACCAATATATGGTATTTAAAAGCCAGTGGTACTTTATTTTAGGTACAGTCACTGCATTTATTCAGAAATACTCTCTCCCTCACTGCATTCCCCCCCCCCCTCTCTCTCTCTCTCTCTTTCCTCCCTCTCACCTTCTCTGTCTCACTCACCCCCTCTCTCTCCCTCTCCCTTTTTCACCCTTTCCCTCTTTCTCTCCCCCACGCCCTCTCTCCTCTACTCACCTCTCTCCCTTTCTCTCTACTTTATCTTTCACTTCCTCCCTCTCTCCCTCACTCACTCTCTCCCCTCTCTTTCAAACCATCTCTATCTCCCCTCTCATCCTCTCACCCTTTCCCACTCTCTCACCCCTCCCTCTTGCCCTCTCTCTCTATCTTTCTCACTCTCTCTCTCATGCTCCACCCCCTCCCTCCCTCTCTCTCCCCTCTATATCTATTTTACCCTTTCTCTCCCACTTTCACTCTCTCTCTCCCATTTCTCCCTCTCTTGCCTCCCCTCTCTATCTCTCTCCCTCTCTCCCTCTACCTCTTTTTCTCTCTCACACACTCTCTCCCCTCTCTATTTCTCTCCCTTTCCCTCTTTCTTTCTCTCACACACACCTTCCCTCTCCCTCTCTCCCTCACTCATTCTTTCCCCTTTCTATTTCTCTCACCCCTTCTCTCCCATCTCTTTTCTTCTCCTCTCTCTCACTCCTCTCCCACTCTCACCCCTCCCTCTTTCCCCATCTCTCTCCATCACTTACACACACACACACACACACACACACACACACACACACACACACACACACACACACACACACACACACACACACACACACACACACACACACACACACTCAAGCACATATGTTCTCGCCCACTGCCTATTTTCTCATTTCCCCCCACCCATCTTTAGTCTGAACAATTGTCGTCTTCCCTGTCCCTGAACATCTTTGCATTCCTCATTCCTCCCCTACCTCTGGCCTTGCTCCCTCACCTCCATGTGCCCTCCCACTGACCCCTCCCCCCCACTCACTGCTCTTACAAATCTCTCCCACTGAACATTCCTACCCATATTCCCAGCCATACTCCATCCTCTGCCCCCCTCATCCACAAGCCCCCACCTGTTTCCATTATGTCCCTTCCACTTTATCCCAGGTATATCCCTGGTCCTGGCTCAATGGGAGTCACCACTGGCCTTGCAAAAGAAGAAAATTAATATAAGGACTATCGGCCTGGAGCTTAACCTCTCCTGACAACACATCCCCCATTTCAGGAATCTCATAGTTGTATATTATGCCATGGATGTACCCCGGCAATAAATCTGAACGTTGAACATGGTGAAGCTTTCTTTCACTCCCTCCAACGTAACGGAAACACGTACACATTGTGACCCCCTACATTCTCTCAATGGTCATAAAGTCATCTTCACCCTTGGAGTCTGATCTTGCTGAAAGGCAATCGTATAATGTACCTTGTAAATGTTTGCTTTGCACAGCTCTGCACAGGCCCGATAAAGCAGCCGACGGTGTTTTATTTAAAACCTTGTGACCCTGGGGTCTAGGTCCAAGGTGACGGCATCTGTGCTTGGCAGGGACCTCGAAAATGTTACAGAATCCGGGGAAGCAGAGGACTGGCACAGGACACCAGAAACAGGGATGACATCCCTCCATTTCAGACTGAGATGCAGAGGAGATGGCCCCACAGAACGGTGGCCATGGTGGTGAATCGGTTGGGGACTGTACAGCTGTAGAACACACAGGTCGTGGGCTACCAGTGACTTGAAGTCAAAGGACTCACACCAGGCTGCAGGCCTGAACCAGGTATCTGAACCGGGATGTGAGACGATGCCGAGGGTGAGAGGGGCTCCTGAGGATGCTCAGGTGCTGGAGGCTTCCCGATCGTGTCGGAGATTTGCGGCTGCAGAGGCTGTGGGAGGCAAATCCACAGACACTCAGTGACTCTGAAGGGATTCTCTTTTGCTTCTTTTTCTCTGACTGTAAGGGGTGACGGGCAATTTATACTGACAGACTAACTGCAATTTTCTGTAATGTTACAGCCCCAGCGCCCAGGGTTTGAATCCCACGCCGTCTGTAAGGCGTTTGTACGTTCTCCCTGTGTCTATGTGGGTTTCCTCTGGGTGCTTCAGTTTCTTCCTTCCCTTGAAAAACATACTGGGCTTCTAGGTCATTTAGGTGTAATTGAGCAGCATAAGGCTCATGGGCTGAAAGGGCCTGTTACTGCACTGTACGTCTAAAGTAAAATAATTTTTAAAAAATTACGTGGCTTTATTACATTACAATCAGTGAATTTTGAATCTTGTATTAATACCACTGATTCATGTGAAGAACATCCAGGTTCTTCTGAATACTAATACCTTTGAATCTAACATCATTTTGAAGTCTTTTCCACTCTTTCGGCCACGTTGACCCCACGTTTTTCAATATTATCCTCATCCTGTCATATCCTTGTCCAATCACCCTATCTGTCTCTGTCCCATGAAGTTCTGTGGAGTCACAACCCAAGTCGAAACATATTACACTTGATCCCCTCATCTAGATTATCGAATCATAGAACCATAGAGCATGATAGTACAGAAAGAGGCCCTTTGGCCCTTCTAGACTGTGCTGAACTATTATTCTGCCTACTCCCACTGGCCTGCATTCAGTCCATAGCCCTCCATACCCCTCCCATCCATGCACCTGTCCAAATATTTCTTAAATGTCAAAATCGACCCTTCATTCACCACTTCAGCTGGAAGCTCAGTCTACATTCTCTTCATGTTCTCCCTAAACTTCTCCCCTTTCACTCGTAACCAATGTCCTCTGGTTTATATCTCATCTAATTGCTGTGGGAAAAAAAGCCTAATTTCATTTACTCTATCTCTTTCCAGCATAATTTTGTGCACCTTGATCAAATCCTTCCTCATTCTTCTACACTCCAAAGAATAAATAACCTGTTTAATCTTTCCCTGTAACTTAGTTCCTGAAGTCCAGGCAACATCCCAGTCAATCTTCTCTGCACTCTTTCAGTCTTATTGATAGCTTTCCTGTAGTTATGTGACCAAAACTGCACACAATCCTCCAAATTTGGCCTCACCAATGTCTTATACAACTTTAACATAACATCCCAACTCCTATACTCAATACTTTGATTTATGAAGGCCAAAGTGCCAAAAGCTCCCTCCACGGCCCTATCTACGTATGGCGCCACTTTTTTTTAATTTTTAATTTTTTTTATTTTTCACACTATGAGCCATATTGACCAAAATATACATAAACATTTCCCTCTTTAATATACACAGTGTCATTTTCTCCCCTTTTCCCCCCTCCCTTCCCTCCCTCCTTCCCACCCCCCTCCCCACCCACTCAATGTTTGACCTATATGATACATTAAACCCATTAAACAATGTCATCACACAATGAAAATAAACAAGAAATTTGTGTCTTTTACTTTTACATACTGGGTCAGTTCATTTCGTCTTCTTCACCTTCTGTCATTTTCGGTGGTGGAGGTCCACAGTAGGACTTCTCTGTTGTGTTCCATGTACGATTCCCAAATTTGTTCAAATACTGTGATGTTATTTCTTAAATTATATGTTATTTTTTCCAATGGAATACATTTATTCATTTCTATGTACCATTGCTATATTTTCAGGCTATCTTCTGATTTCCAGGTTGACATAATACATTTTTTTGCTACAGCTAAGGCTATCATAATAAATCTTTTTTGTGCTCCATCCAAATCGAGTCCAAGTTCTTTATTTCTTATATTACTTAGAAGAAAGATCTCTGGATTTTTTGGTATGTTGCTTTTTGTGATTTTATTTAATGCCTGATTTAGATCTTCCCAAAATTTTTCCACTTTCTCACATGCCCAAATTGCATGTACTGTTGTTCCCGTTTCCTTCTTACAGCGAAAATATCTCTCTGATACTGTTGGGTCCCATTTATTTAACTTTTGGGGTGTGATGTATAGCCTGTGTAACCAATTATACTGTATCATGTGTAACCTCGTGTTTATTGTATTTCTCATAATTCCGGAGCATAGCTTTTCCCATGTTTCATTCTTTATCTTTATGTTTAGATCTTGTTCCCACTTTTGTTTGGGTTTACAGCTTATTTCTTCGTTCTCTTTCTCTTGCAGTTTGATGTACATGTTTGTTATAAATCTTTTAATTATCATTGTGTCTGTAATCACATATTCAAAACTGCTTCCTTCCGCTAACCTCGGTATGGCGCCACTTTCAGGGAATTATGTATCTGAATTCCAAGACTCCAATACATTAACCATGTATGTCCTACCTTGGCCATTGAGAGTCATGGAGGAATACCACATAGAACAAGCCTTTTGTCCTTCTGGATCTACATAGACCATCAACCACCAGTTCTCAATAATCCTATGTTTATCTCGATATTTTTCTCCCAACATTCCCATCAGCTCTCTCTTGGAGACCTGGTGCCAGGACAAGAACCTCTCCCTCAATGTCAGCAAGACCAAAAAGCTGGTTATATACTTCCAGAGGAGGTGTGAAGCACTCTTCCAGTCCATATCAAAGGGGCTGATCTGGAGATAGCTTTGCGTTCCCAGTCATAAACATCTCCAGTGACATATTTTGGTCCACCCACGCCAGTGCAATGACCAAGAAACCCACCAGCACCTCTACTTCCTCAGAAATTTGATGTGTTTCCAGCATCCCTGAACAACGTTTGCAGGTGCACCACTGTGTGGGGCGGGACCTGCTCCACCCAAGACTGCAGGAAGCCACAAGGGGTTGTGCACGTGGTTCGGGTCATCGCACACGCTCCCCTCTCCTCCACTGTTTCCATCTATAATGCCCGCTTCCTTGGAAAATCAGCCAACGTGTTAAAAACTCATCTCACCCCAGCCATATTTGTTTCAATCCCCCTCCCCCACCACCTTCTGTCAGGAGGAAGATTCATGAGTTTGAGAGTGGATAGTTCCTTTCCCACTGTGGTCAAGACTTTTGAATGAATATCAGGATCACAAAACTATACAGCCTTTGCTCCATGCCTACTGATCTTGCTCTGTTACTGCATGTTTGTACTTCATGCCTTATCCCTTGTACTGTGCATGAGATGTCAACTGGTCTGATGGCAAAACAACCTCTCACTCATTTTCAGGACAGATCAGATACCAGATACTAGGGGGTTTAATCATGTAAGAAAACAGAAAACTAATATTCCACAAAATTGCCTTCAGTCTTCCATAAGGATGATAATGTGGTGAATTGGTCAGCAAGTTTGACACAAATATTGGAGGTGTACTGGACAAGGAGAAAAGCTTTCAAAGCTTGCAGAGGGATCTGAACCAGAGGGGAAAAATGGGGCATATGGGGCTTAATGGAGACAAGTGCGAGGTGTGGCATTTTGGAAGGAGCAACCAAGGTAGGACATTCATGGTAAATGGTCGGGCACTGAGGAATGTGGTAGAACAGAGGGATCTGGGAATACAGATACATCATTCCCTGAAAGTGGCGTCACAGGGTCAAGAGGGTTGTAAAGAGAGCTTTTGGCATATTGGCTTTCATAAATCAAAGTGTTAAGTTTAAAAGTCGGGACGTTGTGGTAAAATTGTATAAGACATTGGTGAGGCCACATTTGGAGTTTGCAGTTTTGTTTACCTAACTACAGGAAAGATAGAGAGAGGGCAGAGAAAATTTACTGGGAAGTTGCTGGGACTTCAGCAACTGAGTTACAGGGAAAGGTTAAAAGGTTTAGGACTATTTGCTGTAGTGTAGAAGAATGAGGAGAGATTTGATAGAGGTATACAAAATTATAAGAGGTCGAGAGAGCATAGAGTAGTTCACGGACATTCAGAGCCAGCTCTTCAGCGCTTGACGTCCTATTTTGCGGAAACTGCTAAAATGTTTGGCCTGGAAGTCAGCCTGAAGAAAACTGAGGTCCTCCATCAGCCAGCTCCCCACCATGACTACCAGCCCCCCCACATCTCCATCGGGCACACTGAACTCAAAATGGTCAACCAGTTTACCTATCTCGGCTGCACCATTTCATCGGATGCAAGGATCGACAACAAGATAGACAACAGACTCACCAAGGCAAATAGCGCCTTTGGAAGACTACACAAAAGAGTCTGGAAAAATAACCAACTGAAAAAGCTCACAAAGATTAGCGTATACAGAGCCGTTGTCATACCCACACTCCTGTTCGGCTCCGAATCATGGGTCCTCTACCGGCATCATCTACGGCTCCTAGAACGCTTCCACCAGCGTTGTCTCTGCTCCATCCTCAACATTCATTGGAGCGACTTCATCACCAACATCGAAGTACTCGAGATGGCAGAGGCCGACAGCATCGAATCCACGCTGCTGAAGATCCAACTGCGCTGGGTAGGTCATGTCTCCAGAATGGAGGACCATCGCCTTCCCAAGGTCGTGTAATATGGCGAGCTTTCCACTGGCCACCGAGACAGAGGTGCACCAAAGAAGAGGTACAAGGACTGCCTAAAGAAATCTCTTGGTGCCTGCCACATTGACCACCGCCAGTGGGCTGATATCGCCTCCAACTGTGCATCTTGGTGCCTCACAGTTCGGCGGGCAGCAACCTCCTTTGAAGAAGACCGCAGAGCCCACCTCACTGACAAAAGACAAAGGAGGAAAAACCCAACACCCAACCCCAACCAACCAATTTTCCCTTGCAACCGCTGTAACCGTGTCTGCCTGTCCCGCATCGGACTTGTCAGCCACAAACGAGCCTGCAGCTGACGTGGACATTACCCCTCCATAAATCTTCATCCGCGAAGCCAAGCCAAAGAAAAAAAGAGAGAATAGATGCAAGTTGGCTTTTTTCCACTGAGAGGAGGTGAGAAACGTTTAGAAAGGGAAACGTTTAGGAGGAATATGAGGGGGAACGTCTTCACACAGAGATTGATGAGAGTCTGGAACAAGCTGCCAGCCATGTGCAGGACATAGATGATTTGAGGTAGGACATAATTTCAAACTCTTTAGATGCTACAGAATTTTGGATGTGAGCACCATTTGAACATTTAAGTATTTGGACAGGTACATGGATGGGAGAGGTAAGGAGGGCTATGGACTGGGTGCAGGTCAGTGGGACTAGGCAGAAAAATAGTTCAGCACAGATGAGAAGGGCTGAAAGGCCTGTTTTCTGTGCTGTAAATGTTCTCCTGTTCTATCTTTCATTTATCACGTGATCCCATCGTTTATTCATTCTCCGACAACCTTCTAGCATTGCCTGCTATTCTCCTCACCCTGTGCTGTTCCAAAATTCTGCATCATCTAAGGAATTTGAAATTGTGTCCTGTTTGCCCATATTTTGATTATTAATCTGTATTAAAAAGAAGGTGGTCCTTAATCTGTTAACTGGCATACAATATTGTGTATTCTCCTGGTCTGGAAAACAACTAATCACTTCCTTTATTCCGGATGAAGCGTTTTGGCTCAGAACACTGGCTTGTCAATTGCAGCCATTCTCAACAGGGCACCTTCTCCTCAGGGTTGTGGGATGGGGGGTGGTGGTGGAACCTAAAACATTTAGTGGTGAGGGTGTGGTGGCCACTGACTGAAATCATTAAATGTTTTTTATGTTGTCAGTAAGAGAAAAGTGCGGAAGAAACCAATTGAACTTAACTGCTTCACAGGGAAGGAGGCTCAGAGTCCCAAAGGGGTAATTGCCAAAAATATGGTTGAGAATGGTGGGTCAATTGCCTTCCATGGATCTGCGTGATCTGCTGAGGTTCTCCTGCCCTGCGACTTTATTCACTTCCTTTCAGTTTTATCTGTGGGGCTGTACTCCTCCCTCTGGCCATTCTTTTAATTCATGTACCTGCTTGCTTTTTTATTCATACCTTGAAGAAGGGGCAGGCCCAAAATGCCAGTCTTTACATATGGTGAGCAAATTTAAGTTCTTGAGAGTCACTATGTTAGAGGATCTTCCCTGGACCCAACATACCAATGGCATCGTGAAGAAAGCGTGTCAGCGCCTCTATTTCCTCAGGAGTTTGAGGGTGTTTGGTATGACACCATGTGGTGAAACCACTTGTGTATGTAAATACCACGACCTTATATGTTCGACCCTGCTCTCACTGGCCGGCTCGTGATCCTCCCCTTTCTCCCCCATAAAGGCTGTCATGCCACAAACCTGCCCCCAGTTCAAGCCTGGGACAGTATGAGCCAACAACTCAAAGGGATGCCATCCATCTCCAGCTAATAAAAGCCTTCAGTTACAATTCTTCAGTCTAAATTGATTGTGCATCATTTTATTAGCTCGATGTTTGCTTCCTCAGAACATGGACAAGTATCTGAAATTTGTTTGCTTGGAAATTGACCCGAGAGAACCCAAGGCGGCCGAAAAATTCACTCTCTGGCACCGCTGCATCGAAAAATTCCTCGCTGCTTCCACAGAAGCAATCCAGGATGACGAAGACAAGCTCCATCTACTGTTCTCATACATCAGGCACCAGGTCTACGGTTGGTCCGGAACTGCCAGACTTATAGAGAAGCCATGGACATCTTAAAACACCAGTACAAGGTACAGGTGAATGAGGTCTATGCACGCCACATTCTCCACTCACGCAGGCAGTGGCCCAGGGAGACTTTCAACGGTTTTGCCAGGGCCCTGCAGGAGCTTGTAAGGGACTGTAACAGCCAGGCTATGAGTGCTGAGCAACATACACAACTACTGATGAGAGACGCATGTGTCGGGCACCCGATCTGAGGCAAAGGCTGCTTGAATAGAAACAATTGAGCCTACCTCAAATCATCGAGCTAGCGAACACCCTAGAAGGGCCCATCCACAATGCTGAATCATTCTCCAGCGAGCATGTGGCCACCTCTTGGGGGACATGGGTGTTGCCATCTTGGGAGGCAGGATTGCAAACCACCCAAACCACCCGACATGATGTCTGCCCCCATCAGTGCCCCCTCAACGTGCTACTTCTTCAGGCAGGGCAATCACCCGAGGAAACACTGCTCTGCCAAGGACGCCATCTGCATCAATTGCTGGAAAAAGGGACACTTTGCAAAGGTCTGTAAGTTGGTAAAGCAAAGCCCCAAGCCCAGCAGTGCTGTGAGCAAGAGGGTACTACCACTTCTGGGGAACGGGGATGCCTGCACATGTGCTACAAAGACCACCAACCACTATGATGTCACCTCCGCCTTCTCCCTCATCACTTCTGGTGATGATGTCACCTCCACCTTCTCCTTATTCTCTCTCGGCGAGTGACGACAGGACCACGTGTGAGCCATGGGGGCTGCCATCACGACCGCCATCTTGTCGGACAACCAGAAGATGTCAGAACCCCTCAAACGACGAGCTTATGCTGGCATTGGTGACCCAAGATTAATGCCGACCACATCAACTTTCCAAAGCCACGATGAATGACCAGGTAAATGGCCATCCCTCCTCGTGCCTCTTTGACAGTGGAAGTACGGAGAGCTTCATTCACCCTAACACAGCATGGCAGTACTCCCTGGAAGTGCCATCAGCAAAGTTCAGTGTCTCCCTGGCCTCCCAAGCCAAGGCAAAGGTCTGGGGGAGCTGCACAGCAACTCTAATGGTCAAAGGTAGTGTTTATACTGACTTTACACTCCTTGATCTGCCACAGCTTTGCACACCCATCATTTTGGGGTTGGACATTCAATGTAACTTAAAGAATGTCACTATGGAGTATGATGGGCCCCACCATCCCCTCACGGTCTGTAATGAGCAATTCGTAAACCTGGTGCTGCCCCCTTCCCACATGACCAACCAGCAGCCCTACGTCCAACATGTGGTCTCTCCACTCTCCGAATTCCCCCTCCGCCCCTGTTCGCTAATCTCACCCCTGACTGTAAGCCTGTCACCACTAAAAAGTCAGCGATTATAGTGTCAAGGACATGGCGTTCATTAAGTCAGAGGTGAGATGCCTCCTCAATGAGGGGGTGATAGAATAAAGTACGAGTCTTTGGATATCCCAAGTGGTAGTAGTGAAGAGTGGGGAGAAACACTGGATGGTTATAGATTATTTCCAGACCATCAACAGGTTCACCCAGCTAGACGCCTATCCCTTACCCCCCCATCGCCGATATGGTGAATCAGATCGCGCAATATGGGGTCTTTTCCACAATCAACCTTAAATCGGTGTACCACCAGCTCTCCTTTTTCCCTGAGGACCACCAGTACACTGCCTTCAAGGCAGGTGGCTGGCTGTACCACTTCCTTATAGTCCTGTTTGGGGTCACGAATGGAGTGTAAGTCTTCCAAAGGGAGATGGACCAGATGGTGGGTGAACACGGGTTGCCGGCCACCTTCCCATACCTTGGCTACATGACTATCTGTGGCCATGTCGAGTAGGATTATGACAGGAATCTCCAGAAATTTCTCTACACCACAAAGTGCCTGAACCTGATATATAACACAGGAAAGTGTGTTTTCAGCACACGTCGCCTGGCTGTACTAGGCTGTATTGTAGAGAATGGAGTCATCAGCCCCGACCCTGACCTCATGCACCCACTGTTAGAATTTCCACTTCCCCACTGCCTCAAGGCCCTGAAATTTTGCCTGGGGCTTTTCTCTTACTATGCCCAATGGGTCTCCAGCTATGCAAAGAAGGCCCATCCCCTCATCAGGGCCACCATTTCCCCCTGTTGGCAGAAGCCCGCAAGGCATTCGACCGAATCAAAGCCGGCATTGCAAAGGTCACGATGCATGCAGTGGATGAGTCCATCCCGTTCCAGATGGAAAGCGACACATTGGACTTTGCTTCACCGCTACACTTTAGCAGGCAGGCAGGCCCATAGTGGTTTTTCATGCACCCTCCAGGGCCCTGAGATCCAGAACCTCCATCAAGAAAGAGGCTTAGGCTATCGTTGAAGCAGTACGGCACTGCAGGCCCCACCTCGCCAGTAAGCATTTAATCCTGCTGACTGACCAACGGGCAGTCACCTTCACGTTCAACAATCACCAGCGGGATAAAATCAAAAATGACAAAATCCTGAGGTGGAGGATCGAGCTCTCCACCTATAATACTGTATCAGCTCAGAAAGCTCAATGAGCCGCCTGATGCCCTGTCTTGGGGGACTTGTGCCAGTGCGCAGATGGACCTGCAGCAGTCGCTGCATGATGGCCTCTGCCACCCTGGGATCACCCGTTTTTTTCATTTCATCAACTTCAAGGAGGTCATCCGGATGCTGACCAAAAATTGCCGGGTCTCAGCGAGTGCAAAATACCAGCCCAATCGGTCACATCCGATCAAGGCCACTCGGCCCTTTGAACGTCTAAGTAAGTATGGATTTCAAAGGACCCCCTCTTCTTCACAAACTGCAATGTGCACTTCATCACCATCATTGATGAGTACTCGTGGATCCTCTTCGCCATCCCCTGCCTGGACATGACTGCAGCCACCGTTTCCCGATACCCCTGCTACATCCACAGATATTGGGGTTTGTCCTTCAAGAGCGAAAAGCTGTACCAATTTCTCTTGTCCAAGGGCATTGCCACACCACCAGCTATAACACTAAAGGGAACGACCAGTTGGAGCGGGAGAACGGCATGGTCTGGAAGGCAGTACGACTGACCTTAAAGTCCAAGTGCCTCCCCATCCCCCAGAGGGCCTCCCAGAGGCCCTCCACACTATCTGATCCCTCCTGTGTCCAGCCACCAACGAGGCACCTCACAAGAGACACATTACATTTCCCAATAGATCAGGAAAGACCCTACCCACCTGGCTGACATCCCCTGGGCCAGTACTACTGTGGAAACACGCAAGGATGCATGGCTGTCCCTCTAGTCAAGAGCGTCCAGCTGCTCCATGCTACAGTACATCAATGTGGTATTCCCGGATGGATGTAAGGACACAGTATCCATATGGAGCCTGGCCCATGTGGGAACATCTGGAAACCACCCTCCCTTCAGCCAACAGTCAGATAACCCCCCCCAGCTCTCCAGGGCCTCAGATCTCTACTCCCACCTCCTCGGCCAACTTGCCAACTGGTAATGCACCTACCCCCCACCCCGGCTCAGCCAAGCACCCTGGTTGGGCCAACCGAGAAGGAGCAGCCGCAATCAACAGGGGACACCAAACAACCGGAGGTATGTCAGTCATAACACCAAAGGAGACCACTGGACAGACTGAACTTGTGAGGGTGCCTGACTGCACCACATCCCCACTGGACTTCTTTTTAAAAAGAGGGGGTGAATGTGGTGAAACCACTTGTGCACGTAAATACCTTGACCTTATATGTTCAACCCTGCTTTCACTGGTCGGCTCGTGACTCCTCCCCTTTATCCCCCCATAAAGGCTGTCATGCCACAACCCTGCCCCCAGTTTGAGTCCAGGTCAGAGTGAGCTACCAATTCAAGGGATGCTGTCCACCTCTAGCTAATTAAAGCCTTCAGTTCCAGTATTCCGTCTTTTGTCTAATTGATCATGCATCACACCAGAAACTCTGGGAAATTTTTGCGGATGTGTGGTGGAAAGTGTGCTGACAGACTGCATCAAGGACATCAATACCCTGGGTGTAAAGCCCAGAAAAAGGTAGTGGACACAGCTCAGGACATCACAGGTAAAACCCTCGCCACCATCGAGAACAGCTATAGGGGACTTTGCCATTGGAGAACAGCAGCAATCATCAAGGATCCACATCACCCAGCAAATGCTCTGTTCTCGCTGCTGCCATCAGGAAAGAGGTACAGGTGGCACTACTTGGACCACCAGGTTCAGGAACAGCTGCTACCCCTCCACCATCACACTCCTCAACAACAACTCAATCAGTGTTAAGAACTCCTATTTTTGGACTTTATTGATTTTCTTTCTCTTGGTATTACTGTTATGAGCCCAGATAACCCCAAAACCCAGCAGCAATAGATATTCACCAAGACAAATGGTTACTTAAACAAAAGTTGCTTTTAATTATCTTTAAACATGAAAACAGGATTAAACTTTATCTTATCACTATTGACTTACTTAACCTAACTTAACCCCCTTCTAATTCTAAGCGCATGTGTATGTAATGTGTGTATAAGTTTAGTAAAGTTCTTTGATTCACAGTCCAACCTCACTTCTCATTCCTCCAAGTTTACTGGTGGCAGGCAATTCTTATACTGTGCACAGAATTTAACATTTATGAAGTTCACCAGACTTTGGTGCTTGAAGGTTCTTGTCAGTTTTCAGAGAGAGATTTGTTGTTCACTGGACACCCACAACTGATTCCTTTTAATCAGCCACGTCAGTGTCTTGCCGCAGAAACTTACCCATCATGGTTTCCAGATGATGACCTTTCTTTCAAGTTACCACAGGGTTCCTTTTTGTTTCTGTTATTTCAAGTGAAACATTAGGCAGCCAGTCCTCTCCTCTTTTATGGATGACAAGTGCTTTGACCAGGCTGAACTAAGCACTCACAACCTGTCCTCAAAATGTTTTTTTTCACAAGCTTTCTAGCTTGTCCTGTTCCAGTCCCAGCTGCCGTTGCTGAGAAAAAGCCTGTTTGACTGTCTCTGCCTGAAAAAACCACATGACCCTCAGAACAGCAAGCTGCACTCAGGCAGCCTGGGGTTCTGAACATAATCCTCCAAATTCTTTCATCTGTTGCTTTTCAAAACAACAATCCATTAGTGAAGTCTCTTGGGGACTCTTCAAAGCTTTTGCAAAGGTTCTTGGAGCCGGACCTGTCTGGCTTGAGCAGAGGTCCAGTATTTTAAATAAGATTTGTTTTGAAGTGTTCGTATGTGACCTACACTAAAAAACCTGCCCCAATTTATCTCCTTTAAAACATATCTATATACAATATAACATATAACATAATCTGTCACACTTTCCCCCTACAAAGGAATTTTAACTCTTGAATTTAAAATCACTAAAGAGAAAACAATACACAATATTTAACATGTTATAACAATGTAACTCAATGTTGAGAGTATTTTTTTCTATACATGATCAATTTTAACATCTTGACAAAAAAATTACTATTACATTATTTGTACCTCTGATATGATTAATTTGCAGTTTACATTCTTGTAATATTAAACTCCAGTTTAACAATCTTGTTTTTATTATTAATTTTATTTAAAAAAACCAGAGAATTGTGGTCAGTAAATATCACAATTGGTTCATGAGAGGTACCGAGATATACATGAAAATTCTACAGAGCGAATATTAGAGACAACAGTTCTTTTTCAATAGTGGAATAGTTCCTTTGATGAACATAGGATTTTTTTGAAAAGTAGGCATCTGGATGGTCAATTTCATTATGTTTTTGTAACAAAACTTCACCTGCTGTTCCCTCACTGGCGCCCACTGCTAAAGAAAATGGTTTGTCAAAATCAGGAGATTTCAACACAGGGCAATGGCATAGCATCTCCTTTAAATTTTCCAAAGCTGTCTGACAAACTTTAGTCCACAAACTTCTTTTCTCCCCTTTCTTCAAAAGGTTGGTTAAAGGAAGAGCAACCTGAGCAAAATTTCTGCAAAATTTCCTGTAATATCCTGCCATTCCTAAAAACCTTCTCACTGCTTTCTTGACATTGGGAATAGGAAACTCAGAAATTGCATTCACCTTAGCTTGAATAGATGCAACTTTGCCATGACCAATTACTTGACCAAAGTATGTTACAGTAGCATTTGCAAGTTTACTTTTTGCTAAATTAACAGCTAATTTTGCTTTGGATAATCTTGCAAACAATTTGTCCAATTCCCTTAGATGTTCTTCCCATGTGTCACTTTTTGTGACCAAGTCATCAATATAAGCATCTGTATGTGTTAACCCTTGGATTACTGAATTAATCATCCTTTGAAATGTTGCAGGGGGATTTTTCATGCCAAAAAGGTAACACATTATACTCTTATAAACCAGATGGAGTTACAAAAGCTGAAATATTCTTTCCTCTCTCAGTTAGAGGCCCACACCAGTAATCCTTCAACAAATCCAACTTAGTAAGAAATTTAGCTTTGCCAATTTTATCAATACAGTAAGCTATTCTTGGAATAGGATAAGCATCTGTTTTAGTTACTGAATTAACCTTCCTATAATCTGTACAAAACCTAACAATTTCATCTGGTTTCGATACCAGAATACAAGGAGAACTCCAATCTGAGTTTGAAGGTCTAATAATATCACTTTTCAACAATATTCCATCTCCTGATCCATGAATTTATTCTTCTGAATCTTTATTCTATATGGGTGTTGTTTTATTGGGCCTGCTTCTGCCATGTCCACATCGTGATAAATCATTGGTGTCCTTTTTGGAATATCAGGAAACAAATTTGCATATTTCAAAATGAATTCTTTCAACTGCATCTGTTCTTGAGACTTAAGATGGTCTAACATTTCCTCCAAATTTTCCAAAATTGCTGATTTAGACAGGAGCACAGGAACCATGATTTCTTTAAGGTTACCCTCAAAAGAGTCTGTCTGTTTCCATAATCTTTTGATCCATAACTTCCTTAACCCTGTCAACAACTAACGCCTCTGATACAGATTGTTCTCCACTACCCTTATCCTCATAATAAGGGCAAACCTGAGTTTTATTCCTTCGATCTGGAGTGTTAACAACATAGTTAACATCATTCAGTTTTGATGTAACTACATACAGTCCAGAAAATTTAGCTCTCAGAGGATTGTCTTGTGTTGGGAACAAAATTAAAACTTTACTTCCTGTCTTAAAATTGCTCTCTTGAGCTTTCCTGTCAAATAAATCCTTCATTTTACCCTGAGCCATTTCTAAATTCTCTTGAGCCAAACTCCACATTTTTTGCAACCTATCTTTAAATTTAGAAACATAATCCAGCAAGTCCAACTGCACATCCTCATTAACCCACTGTTCTTTTATCAATATTAAAGGTTCTCTAACCTGATGCCGAAACACAATTTCAAAAGGTCTGAAACCTAATGACTCCTGCACAGCCTCCCTTGCTGCAAATAAAAATAAATGAACCCCTTCGTCCCAATCTTGTCCATTCTCCAGACAATAAATCCTCATCATATTTTTAAAAGTAGAATTAAATCTTTCCAAAGCTCCCCGAGTTTCAGGATGGTATGCAGGTGAAGTGATCTGTTTTATTCCCAACTCATAAACTAACTGTTGAAACAACCCAGACATAAAGTTAGATCCATGATCACTCTGGATCTCTTTAGGAAATCCAAAAACTGTGAAAAATATTTCCAAAGCCTTTACCACCATTTTGGCTTTAATATTCCTTAATGGTATAGCCTTTGGAAATCTCGATGCTGTACACAATTATTAATAAGTACTGATTCCCAGACTTAGTTTTCGGCAGGGGACCTACACAATCCACAATAACCCTAGTGAAAGGTTCCCCAACAACAAGAATAGGTTGCAATGGAGCTACTGAAGGAGCCTGGTTAGGTTTCCCCACAACCTGACAAAAGTGACATGCCCTGCACCAATTTACAACATCCTTGCTCAAACCAGGCCAGAAAATTTGTCTCAAAATCTTATTCATTGTTTTCTTTTCAACAAGATGACCACCCAAAGGTGTTCTGTTGGCTAGATTTAAAATGTAATTCTGGTATTTTCTAGGAATGACCGCTTGATGAATCACGCCACACTCTTCATTAGCAGGAATATCAAGAGGTCTCCTTTTCCTCATCAACAATTCACCCTTCAAGTAATATCTACAAGCCATTTCTTTAATCTCCTGTTCACTTACTGCTTTGTCCCTTAAGTCAATAAGATCTGTATCTATTTTCTGTTGCTGAATTAACTCTTTCCTTGACAAAGAGAAATCTTTACCCTCACAATTACCCTGCTCCTTCACAACTACTTCAGAAGCACTGGGCAAGTCTGTATCAACTGGATCTTCCTCAGCTCTCAGCATTTTCTTAGACAAAGATCTTTTTACAGAACATGCAGGATATATCTCACAATCATCTTCAATGTCATCCTTACTAGTCCGATTTGTTAATCTCAAAACTGACCCAATTTTATCCTCTGCCAATTCTTATACTGTGAACAGAATTTAACATTTATGAAGTTCACCAGGCTTTGGTGCTTTAAAAGTAAATGGCTATCACCCAGGAAGATTCTTGTTGGTTTTCAGAGAGAGATTTGTTGTTCACTGGACACCCACGACTGATTCCTTGTAACCAGCCACTTCAGTGTCTTGCCGACAAACTTGCCCCATCAGGATTTTCCAGATGATAGCCTCTTTCTTTCAGGTCACCCACGACTGATTCCTTGTTCACTGGACACCCACGACTGATTCCTTGTAACCAGCCACTTCAGTGTCTTGCCGACAAACTTGCCCCATCAGGATTTTCCAGATGATAGCCTCTTTCTTTCAGGTCACCACAGAGTTCCTTTTTATTTCATTTATTCCAATTGTAACATTAGACAGCCATGTCTAATGCATGAACCACAAGAGCTTTGACCAGCCTGAACTAAGCACACAAAACCCTTCTTCCAAAGAGGTTTACCACAAGCTTGCCAGCTTGACCTGTTCCAGTCCCAGTTGCTGCTGCTGACTGTAAAACAGGAGAACTCAATTCACTCCCTCTCTCTCTCTCAGAGAAAAGCCTGTTTGACTCTTTCTGCTTGTAAAACCACATGACCCTCTTAGAATAGCAAGTTCCCCTCCAGGCAGCCTGCAGCTCCAATGAGTTCTTTCTTCCATTGTCTTTTTGTAAACAACAATCCATTAGTGAAGTCTCTTGGTCACACTCCAAAGCCTTTGCAAGGGCTATTGGCCTCGACATGTCTGGCATGAGCAGACCTCCAGTATTTTAAATGAGATCTGTTTTGAAGTGTTGATATGTGACCTACATTAAAAAACCTGCCCCAATTTATCTCCCAAAATCATATATATATATACACACAATACAAACACAACATAATCTGTCACACCACTCATCACCTTAAGCACCTCCTTTAGGTCATCCCTCATCCTCCATTGCTCTAAAGAGGAAAGGTTATGTTCACTCAAACTAACCTCCAAAAAAATGACATTGCTACCAAAGCTGCTGTTATGGGTGTGTTGCTGCTGGTGTGGACCTGTGGAGAGCAGGGAGCAGAGACACAGCACTTCAACGCAGTGATCTTCTGCTCATCTGCTCTGTTCAATAAACTGGTGATGGTTTATTTTAAAATCCCATGACTGTGGGGTCTGGCCCTAAGATGGCGGTGCCTGTATTTGGCAGCGGCCTCGAGGGATTGCAGACTCTGTGGAAACCTCCCCCCCCCAACAATTTGAAGTGGAAAAGCAGAGGAGAGGACCCTATGGGACGGTGACCATGGCGGCGGACCAGTGAAGGGCTCTGCAGCTGCAGGTGAATAACACACAGGCGGCATGTTGTTGGTGACTCAAGACAAGGAACCCATGCAAGCTGAAGGCTGCTGGTGTCTTGCCATCAAAGGACTCACACTAGGCTGCGGACTGCTGGAGACTTGCTCACGTCTTTCAGAAGGGGTACCAGATATTGGAACCGAGGGTCCTGATCATGTCAGAGGTTTGGATCTGGAGCTCAGGTTGCCGATAATTTGAAATGAAATCTCTGCAGCTGCAGTGGTTGCTGGAGGCAAATCCATGGACACTCAGTAGTCCCTTTTCCACTGGTGTCCCAGTTAATTGGCTGCGCAGTGTCCCGGGATAGGAAGCCCTTTGTTCTGTTTCCACTGGGCCGCCCTTCACTGGGACACTAATTGGTATTCCACTGAACACACTCACCCCTGGGGATGGGTGTGTTCTACCTTCAACTGGAAAAGGGTGACTTTCTGCTGCCCCTTTTCCACTGGTTTAATCAGCCAGCCGACGTCGGCAAACACCAGGGATATGAGTAGGGGTGGAGGTAGTTAATGACACTGGCATTCTGACTGTTCCTTTTCCACTGGACCCTGTCCCAGTAAATTCCTGGAACAAGGTGCCAGTGGAAAAGGGGCTAGAGATTCTGAGGGACTCTTTCTCTGACTGTAAGGGGGCAGTAAGGGCAATTTCTACTGCTGTTGAATTTTTGAAGCAATTTTGTGTAATGTTTACACCTATTTTATTACATGACAATAAAAGAATCTTGATATCGTAAGACTGGTTCTCCAATCCAGGCAACATCCTTGTTAATCTCCTCTGCACCTATTGATAGCATCGACGTATTTCCTGCAATGAGATGGCCAGAACGGAAAACAATATTCAAGATTTTTTTTCCTGTTATCTGCTTCTCCTTCTCAAATGGGGGTGGTTTCCTCATTTTATGAGACCCCTGCACCATCCCTCTGCTTCCCCAGAATCTGCAACCCTTCGAGGCCTCTGCCATCTTGGGCCCAGATCCCACTGTTGCAGAATTTTAAAATAAAGTGCAACGGCTCCTTTAACATGCCGTGTGAAGCCTGTATGAAGCCCTTGGTAGTTGGGCTGGGCGGTTGGACCCTATGGGGATCACTGTGTCTCCTCTCCTCACTCTCTGAGAGTCCACACCAGCGACGCCGCTGCTGTTAAAGCAACTCCTGCAACCCTGCCATTTCTTTCTGATAGTCCAAGTGGGGTTTCACCAAAGACCTATACAGCTGTAACATTATCGTGTGGGCCTTGAACGTGATTCCACGTTTAATAAAGGCCAACAAACCATACGTCCTCTTAATAAAATGCTGGAGGAGCACCACAGGTCAAACAGTGTCCTTTATGTAGCAAAGGGAAAGATACAGAACCGATGTTTCGGACTTGAGTCCTTCATCAAAGTATGGAAAATGTCCGAAAGAGATGGGGGGTGGGGAGGGGTGGTGGTAAAGGCAGGAGATGATAGGTGGAGAAAGGAGGGAGGGGACAGCAGCAAAGAGGGGGAGGAGGGATGACTGGGTGGGTGGGAGAACGACAACACAATCAACTTCTGCAGCAGCTTTGAATGTGCTATGGAAATGGACTCCAAGATCTCTCAGGTCGTCCACACTGCTCAGAGACTGTAAGGGGGTATTTTTTGCACCTGTTCAAATTCTTCTTAAATGTTAACATTGAGCCGCATTTACCACCTCACTCCCACTTTTCTCTGTGTGAAGAAATTCCCCCTAACCTTTTCCCCTTTCACCCTTAACCCATGTCCTCTGGTTTGTATCTCCCTCAGTGAACTGAATTCCACCCTCAGTGGTTTGTATCTCCCTCAGTGAACTGAATTCCACCCTCAGTGGAAAAAAGCCTATCTACATTTATTCTGTCGATCCCCCTCATAATTTTAAAAACCTCTATCAAATCTCCACTCATTCTTCGAAATCAGTTCCTAAAGTCTGGGAAACATCCTAGTAAATTTTCTTGGCACTCTTTCTATCTTATTGATATCTTTCCTGTGGTTAGGTGACCAAAACTGCACATAATTCTCCAAATTTGGCCTCACCAATGTCTTATACAACTTTAATGTAACATCCCAGCTCCTGTATTTATTACTTTGATTTATGAAGATCAATATGCCAAAAGCTTTCTTTACGACCCTATCCATTTGTGATGCCTCTTTCAGGAATTATGTATCTAAATTCTTTGTTCTACTGCACTTCTCAGGGCCCTATTATTCACCGTGTATATCCTTTCTTGGTTTGTCCTTCCAAAATGCAAGACTTCACACTTGTCTGCATTAAATTCCATCTGCCAATTTATCATCTGGTCCAGATCCCTCTGCAAGTTTTGAAAACCTTCTTTGCTGTCCACAACACCTCTAACCTTAGTGTCATCTGCAAACTTGCTGATCCAATTTACCACATTATCCTCTAGATCATTGATATAGACAACAAACTAAAATGGTCCCAGCACCAATCCCTGAGGCACATCATGATTCATAGGCCTCCAGTCTGAGAAGCAATCACCAACACTACTTGCTGGCTTCTCCCATCCAGGCATTGTTGAATCCAGTTCACTACTTCACCATGAATACCGAGCATCTAAATCTTTCTGACTAACTTCCCATGCAGGACCCTGTCAAAGACCTTTCTAAAATTCATGTGGACAACATCCACGCCATTTCCTTCATCAACTTTCCTTGAAAAACTCTATAAGATTGGGTGAACATGAGCTACCATGTACAAAGCCATGTTATTATACTGAATCAGTCCCTGGCTACCCAAATAATTGTATATCTGATCTTTTAGAACACTTTCCAATAATTTACCTACTACTGACATCAGGCTCACCAGCCTACAATTTCCAGAGTTACTTTTTGGAGTCTTTTTTAAACAATGGAACAATGTGAGCAACTCTCCAATCCTCTGGTTAAGGACACTTTCTGCCAGAGTCCCTGTAATTTCTACACTAGCCTACCTCAAGGTCCAAGGCAATATCTTGTCAACCCCTGGGGATTTAAATACTTCCTCCTCTTTAATCTGTATAGATTCAATGGCCTCACTGCTTGTTTTCCTCACTTCCCATGACCGTGCCCATTTCTTGAATAAATGCTGATTAAAAAAAACATTTAAGACTCCCCCCATCTCTTTTGGCTCCATACAAAGCCGACCACTTTGCCCTTCAGGGGGACCAATTTTGTCCCTTACTATCCTTTTGCTCTTGATATGCTTGTCAAAACCCTTTGGATTTTCCTTCACATTGTCTGCCAAAGCAACCTCATGTATTCTTTTAGCCTTCCTGATTTATTCTTGAGGTTTCTCTTGGATTTTTTTATACTCCTGGAGTACCTCATTTTCTCTGTGTTGCCTACACCTGTTATACATCTCTCTCCTCTTCAGAACCAGATCCTCAATATCCCTCAAAAACCTATATCTTCTAACCTTGCTTTTTAAAAATAAATTTATTTATAAATTTAAAATCACAAATGATTCACACATTTTATAGTATTACAAGTCCATTTCAAGTACATGTGGTATATATATTAGAAAAAGCAAAGATTGAAAGAGAAAGAATCCCCTCCATTATAAACAACCCCCACCCTCCCCCTTTAACCCTCTACAAAGCCAAAAAGAATGGGACAAGAGACCTTCAATAGGAGCGCTCCTTACTAAAAGGCTTCTTCTAATATACAGAGAGCTCTAGTAGAAAGGGAATGTGTGAGATTCATTCAAATATTCATACCCACAGTTTGTAAATATGGGCTCTATATTTTTCCTAAATATATGATATTTGTCTCTTAAATTGTAAGTAATTTTCTTGTGGATTACAACTCCGAACTTCCACATGCCATCTCTCCATTCCCAAATTTATATTCGACTTCCAAGTTATGGCAATACCTATTTTAGCTGTGGCTAAACCAATTTGAACAAACTTCACTTGATGTACATTCAATTTTCATTTAGATTTAACCCCTCTAATATCAGCCAATCAAATAACATTGGATCCTGTGGGAATTTAGCCCCCGTTATTCATTCTAATAAATTGCCTATTTCCAACCAAAAAGGTTTAACCTTTGGATTCTGCCAAGTAAAATGTAAAAATGTACCAACTTCCTGTCCACATCTGAAGTATAATTCCGAGAAAGTCTGGCTCAATTTATTTAGCTTTTGTGGTGACAAATATAAATGATGAATAAAATTATATTGTACCAACCTATATCTCATATTTATTGAGCTTTTCATACTTTCTCTACACAACACAATCCAACTGCACTCATCGATTTGATTATTCAAAGCTACTTCCCAATCTTTGTCTTGAATTATGCACCCTTATTTCTAAGCTTTTTTTTGTAATAACCTGTACATTACTGAAATAAATTTCTTTATATCACTGTTACAGAACAATGACTCCCACTTCTGTCCCTGCTGGCAATAACAAATCGTGACCAAAATTTTCATGTAAGAATCTCATGGCCTGTTTCCGAGCTGTAATTGTTATGTTATGTTAATTGTTATAACCTGATAACAAAATCTGGTACTCTCAGATACATGAAACATCTCCTTCATTCGACTAAAAGTAATACCTTCTCACCTTGCCTTTGGTCCTGAGAGGAACATACAAACTCTGTACTCCCAAACTTTCAGCTTTGAAGGCTCTTCTCTTACCTTGCACACCCTTATCCAAAACAACTTATCCCAATCCATGCATTCTAGATCCTTTCTCATTCCCTCAAAATTGGCCTTTCTCCACTTTAGTAACTCAACCCAAGGCCCAAGCCTATCCTTCTCCATAATCATCTTGAAACTAATGGCATTACGATCACTAAACCGAATATGTTCCCCTACGCATACTTCTGTCACCTATCCTGTCTTGTTCCCTAATAGGAGATCCAGTATCGCATTCTCTCTAGTTGGTACCTCTATATATTGATTTAGAAAATTTTTCTGAACACATTGGACAAACTCCAAGTCATCCAGCCCTTTTACTGTATGGGAATCACAGTCAATATGCGGAAAGTTAAAATCTCCTACTGTAACAACCTTATGTTTCCTGTATCTGCCTGCTATCTCTCTACAGATTTGTTCCTCCAATTCTCATTGACTATTGGACTAAAACCAGCTTCATATAGACCTATATCATTGTTAAATATTGATTATAAAATTATATCAAAAGTATTAGAAAACAGAATTAATGATTATCTTCCTGAATTAATAAATATGAACCAGACAGGTTTTGTTAAAAATAGACTCATACTGATCAACAGTTGAAAGGGTTTGTAATAAATCAGACTGAACATAAGATTAGTTTATTGGCAGATGATGTGATAGTGTGTTGAACTCAACCACATTTATCATTATCTAGACTTTATAAGCAGTTGTTAGAATATGGAAATATTTCAGGATATAAAATAAATTGGGATAAAGGTAAAGGAATGGAACTGGTGCAGGGGGAATTACTCAAAATGTCAAAAAGACATTCAATTTAAATGGACAGATTAGATTAAATATTTAGGTGTATGTACTGATAAAAATTTCAAAAATTTAAACAAATTAAATTATATTCCATCATTTAAGAAAATAGATGAAGATTTTAAAAAGTGGGTAAATTTATCTATTACTTTAATTGGAAGAGTCAATTGCATTAAAATGAAGATTTTTCCGAGAATGCAATTTTTAGTTCAGACTTTACCTATTTCCATACCTCTAAAGTTTTTTCAGGATCTAAATAAAGAAGTTAGGAAATTTCTTTGGAAAGGGAAAATGGCAAGAAAATCATTAGAAAAATTAACAAGAATTATGAGGATTACAACTTCTTAATTTTAAGAATGATTATAAAGCAGCACAATTAAGATTTCTTGTTTCTTTATTCGTGAAAATTAAACCATCATGGGTGGAAATTGAACTAAATAAGATTGAAGAAATGATACCTGAAGAATTTATTTATAAATGGGAACCGAGGTTGATGACAACTGATAGAGGTGCTCCAATATTCAAACATTTGCTTAATATTTGGAATAAAATTAAATTAGAATTTGATGGAAATCTTTTATCATTAAAAAAACACCATTGATTAACTCTCTTTTAATGTTTTCAAAAGATAATCCTTTTTTGAATATTTCGAATAATAAAGAAATTTCTAAATTAGGAGACTGTTACAATAATGGTAGACTGATGACATTTCATCAATTAAAAATTAAGTATGACATTCCTTGCAATACACTTCTTTGTTATTTTCAAATAGAGAGAAATTAGGTTTGATCATGATTTTAAAAGATATTAAAGATTTAGAACAGTTAGATGTTGATGGAATGACTAAAAAATTTATCCCAATAGCATATATGTTGTTATAAGAAAAACCACCTAAATTAGGTTTGTTCAAATCAAAGGAAAGATGGGAACAAGATTTAAGTATATCAATAGATGGTGAGCGTGGCGAGATGGCATAGGGGGAAGTCGTGGAAAACACCTCTCCTGGCAGAATTAATTGAAACCTGACTTTTCAATTTTAAAAAAAGTGGATAATTTTAAAATTCTAAAGGTCTTAAAAAATGGCTGTAAGAAAATCCAAAGCTCAAACTGTTAAAAATCCCCCAGCTCCAACAAAATTAACTGAAATGGAATAACCTGGGCCTAGCTTGAAAATTCAGTCTCCAGCCTCGTTTGGTGCGACCTCCCCGGGTAAGAATTCAGTCTCCAGCACCACCTTCTCGGGGAACTGGAGACGGTGGCGCTGGAGCACGGAAAAAGACGCAGAGACGATTACTGAACAACCACGCATGTGCGGATTGTCGTGCATGCACACATTGAACCCAATCAGTTTGGAGCCTGCAGGCCCGAGAGCAAGTACTGTCGCAAATCAGATGAGTGCTAGACAAAGAGCCTGTACACAGTTTCAACCATTAGCCACATCTACAGAAGATGAGGATGAGGTCAGAATGGAAGAAGAAAGTTATGTGGCACAGTCGCAAGGAGGGGAGTCAGAAGAAGAAGGAGGAGGAGGTCAATATACTCAAGGTAAAATGCATGCATATTATGTTACTCCAGAACCTTTCGACCCACAGAATTTTAATAAAATTTCTAAAAAAATTGATTCAGTGAGTGAAAAAGTTTGCAGAAGTAAGAACAGATTTTACTGTACAATTGGGAGCTATTCAGGAAGAAATGACCATAATGAAGACAGACATGGCAAAATGTATTAAAACTGAAATAAAATTAAGGTTCAAAACTTTGAAGAAGGTTTTCAAGGTTGTCACATGGAAGTAGAAGAATGTAAAGATACAGTTAATAAGAGAGAAGATTCTTTTACAGCGTGGGAAATTCAGAAAAAAAGATTTATTGCAAAAAGTTGGAAAATCAGAGTTGAAGAATTAAGGTCAAAATTGTTGGTCTTCCTGAAGATTTTGTGGGTATGAATCCAGTTCACTTTTTTCAATTGGCTGCCTGAAATTTTGGGACCTGAAAATTTTCCAAATGGATTGGAACTTGATGGAGCACACAGAGCTCTAAGAAAAAAAAATGTATGCAGGACAACCAGCATGCTCTATTTTGATTAAATGCTTACGTAATCAAGATAGGGAAATTATTTTGAAAATGGCAGTTCAAAAAGCCAGGGAACAACAAAGTCCCTTAAAGGTTTGGAATAATAGAATATTTTTTAATGCAATTTTAGTGATGCTACTGTTCAAAGAAGAAAATAATTTAATCTAGCAAAGTCAGTTTTATGGAAGAAGCAATATACATTTGCTTTTCGATATCCAACAGTTCTTAAAGTCTTTTATGGAGAATACCAAGCACAATTTTTGGATAATGAGTCTGAAACTCTGGAATTTGCTAGTTCATTGTCGAACAAGCAAAATGGAAGGCAACGTTGTTCATCTCAGCCAATGGAAAGGAATCAAAATTGATAAAAAAAATAGATTTTAACAGAAAGTCAAAAGCCGACTGAAATTTAAGTTGAAATTGATGATGATCAAGTTAATACAGACCTTGAAGAAGCTTATCATACCTGATATATGCTTTCTTCTTCTGAGGCGAGTCAAAAAAATTCATCTGAGCAAAAAAGGTTGGAATTAATAAATGAAAAATGCATAATAATTTGATACAGATATATAGAACGGAGAAATTAATTGATAGAACTAAACAGAAATATTATGAATTAGGAGAAAGAGCACATGAAGTATTAGCTTGGCAATTGAAAATGGAACAAGCATCAAGAACTATTAATGCTGTTAAAAAATGCAAAAGATACTTATAAACCGCAGGACATAAATGATTCTTGTAGGAGTATTATACTAAGTTATATACATCTTAGTCAGTAGATGATGAAGGGAAAATTAATACATTTTTACAGAAGCTTCATCTTCCATCTTTAAATGGTCAAGCTTATAAAGATTTAGATTTTCCATTTATGTTGAAAGTTATTAAGGCTTTAAATTCTATGCAAAATGGTAAATCTCCAGGTGAAGATGGTTTTATGTGTGAATTTTATAAAAAGTTTAAAGATTTATTAATGGATGTATTAAAACTAGCAACTCAAACTTGCTCATTACTAGAATCATTTTAAAATGCTATAATAACAGTAATACATAAGAAAGATAAAGATTTATTAAAACCAGAGTCTTATAGACCTATATTGTTATTAAATGTTGATTATAAGATTGAAGCTAAAGTTTTGGCTAATAGATTGAATGTATATTTACCTGAATTGGTTCATTAACATCAATTGGGATTTGTTAGAAAAAGATATTCTGCTGATAACTTTGGTAAATTAATTAGTCCATTTCATATCTCTCAGAAGAAGTCAGATTTATCTTTAATTTTATCATTAGGTGCCGAAAAGGCTTTTGATATATTAGAATGGAATTATTTATTTAAGGTTTTGGAAAAATTTCAGTTAGGGTCAATACTTATTAATTGGATTAAGACTTTATATAGAAATCCTTTGGCTAGAGTACTTACTAATGACAAATTTCTTCTTTATCATTTAGATCGGCTAGACCAGGTTGTCTGGCTAATGTCTCCAATATTATTTGTTTTGCCTATTGAACCATTAGCATAATCAATAAGACAAGATTTTAGTATTAAAGGAATTAAAGTTAATGGAGAGGAATATAAGATTGATATGTTTGCAGATGATGGATTGATCTATATAACAGATCCTAAAAATTCTTTACTTTCTTTATGTAAAAAATTACAAGATTATGGAGAAATATCTGGCTATAAAATTATTTGAGATAAAAGTGAAGTTATGCCATTAGTTGAAGGAGATTTTGATCAATGTAAACAAATTACTCAATTTAAATGGACAAAATCTGATTAAATATTTAAGTATTAAGATTGATAGAAATTTAAATTCTTTATATGTTAAAATATTTACCATTATTTATTAAAATTAAAGATGACTTAAGTAGGTGGAACGATTTACCTATAACTTTAATAGGTAGAGTGAATTGTATTAAAATTAATATTTTTCCAAGGATTCAATATCTTTTTCAGCCTATTCCTTGACCAATATGTCAAAAGATTTTTAAAGATCTTAATTCAATTGTAGAAAATTTTTATGGAAAGGGAAAATTGTTAGGGTACCCTTGGAGAAATTAACTTGGAAATTTGAATGAAGTGGCTTACAACTTCCACATTTTTAGAATTATTATAAAGCTGCACAATTGAAATTTATTAGTGGAATGTTTGACTTAAATAAGTCCTAGTTTAGGCAAATATAGAGTTAGCTAAAATTGATGAGAAGTGTATGCAAGGGAGGGGCGTGGCAAGATGGTGTAGAGTCTAGACGTATAATCTCGACCTCTCTAGCCAGACTTTTAAGAACCCATTTTTAACTCTTTGTTTTCAGGTTTAAATTTTTTAAAATTTAGTTTAAAGTATCAAGGAATTGTTATGGCTATTAATGGTAAAAATATTAAACTTCAAGTACAGAAGAAACTACATTTTTGGAGTGTTGGAGATATAGAGCCTAAACAGTCTGCTACAACTTCAGGATTGCTTTCTTTCAAGCCTAAACCACAGAGATTGCCTGTGGGAGCTGAAAAAATGACTACTACTCACCAGGAGAAGGACATCACTGGAATTACCTGTTCTCAGGAGGAAGGTGCGTGTGCCCCCAATGTGGATCCTGATTCTGGCAGCCTGCCGACTTTAACAGAGGGGGCACGCAAGAAGATGACTCCATTGCTTGAAATACCCCAGGATATACTCCAATCTGAATATTTTGGTCTTTTTTGTGAGTTTTTGAAGCAACAACGGGTTGCGGGGGGAGAACAGCGTCGGCCCCCTGAGAAAGTCGGGGTGCTGTCGCTGGGAGTCCAGACTCACAGTAAAACTGTTAAACTGCCTGTTGTTGAGATGCAGTAGGAGCTGCAGTTACCTGGTTCTGCCACTACGCAAGAGAAAGCAGGGCTGAGCTTTTCTGAATGACAATGTAAACAGCTAAGCCTTATCATTCAGCCGATGCTGAATGAAATGTCTCAGAGGCTCAGTTTGGAACTGGATACAGTTAAAATATGTGTGGAAGCATCTTGTGAGGATTTTAAACAATTTCAGGCTGCTTTTTTGAAATGTCAACAAGTGGCTTCTAATACAGAAAAAGTGTTGGAAGTGGAAGAATCCGTTAAGGAATTACGAGAATGTGAGAGGGAGTTAGAGAGGAAAGTAGATTATTTGGAGAATCAAAATAGAAGGAATAATGTGAAGATTGTTGGTTTGCCAGAACGTATGGAAGAACAAGATCCTCTTCGTTTTTTTACCGAATGGATTCCACAAATACTGGGGCAGGAATTTTTCTCTGGAGGTCTGGTATTGGAAAGAGCTCATAGAGCCTTAAGAAGAAGACCTCTGTCTGGTCAACCACCGAGACCCATGATAATTCAATGTTTGAATTATTTGGACAGAAAAACGATACTTCGTTTAGCAGTGCAAAACGCGAGACAACGACAAGCTCCGTTAATGATTCAGAATAGTAGAGTTTTATTCTATCCTGATTTGAGTCAAGAGGTTATTCAGCGTCGGCGTCGATTTAATCCAGTTAAAGAAGTTTTGTGGCGTAAAGGTTATAAGTCTACTTTTCGCTATCCGGCAGTGTTGAAGGTGTTTTGTGGAGACTTTCAACCTCGGTTTTTTGAGAATGAGCGTGAAGCAATGAGTTTTGCTGATTCGTTGCCAGATGTAAGAGGACAAAGACGTAGCCCACCATTGTCTCCTAAAGAAAAATCTGGTTGTTCTGGAAATGGAAGAAACGGCAGAAATGGGAGAATTGGGAATGGAAAGAGTCCGTTTCCTTGAAATGGGGTCACTGAGTCTGGAATTTCTTGGATGAATAGAAGAACTTTTTTATTTTTACTTTCTTTTTATGTCATTATGATATCTTGTTGTTATTCTTTGTTTGGCTGGGGAGGGAGAAATTTGCTCTATGTTCTACTAGTCATCAGCCACTGGTGGGTGATCCACACCCAAGTTTTGTTTAGGGATTACTACCTTTTGGTAGTTTTTTTTTGGGGGGGGGGGGTTCTTTTTCCTTTTATCTTTTTTTTTAAATTTTCATTTTATTTGTGGTTTCTTTTTCTCCTATTGGAGGGCCTATTTACGTTGATCTGAGTCTTTATATATTGATATTATTAGTTTTTAGTAATATTAGTGGATATGTCAAAGTTGAAGTTTGCTACTTTTAATGTTTGGGGTTTAAACAGTCCGATTAAGCATAAGCGTATTTTTATCAAGTTCGATCTTTGGTAAAACATGTGTTCGGTAGAGATATGATTTTACCTGAAATGATTAAATTTGAGACTTTTGGCATAATGAGATGAAATATTGTTTAATAATGGAAAAAATTACATGTTTTGCGGATAACTATAGTTTTTTTTATTAATAGGTGGTTGTTATATTCAGAATATTTACACTTTGAGTTATATTGACTAGATTTTAATATGTACGCTTTACTTTTCTTTATTTTTTTCTGTTTTCTTTATGGCTCTCCTTAGGAGAGTTGGCTGAAAGGGGGGGGGTTTCTTTCCTTTTTTTTCTTTCATTTTTTTAATATATATAAAATATAACGTTCATGCTTTGTTTATTGTTATATATGTTACTTATTATCTGTATTATGAACGAATAAATAAAGTTTAAAAAAAAGAAGAGTATGAAAGAATTTATTTATAAATGGAATTCAAAATTGTTAATTGGCAGGGATTGACCAAAATTGAAGCATTTAATTGAAATAGGGAATAAAATTGATTAAGAGATAGGTGGAAAAGGTAAGATTTCATCAAAAGTGCCTATTGATAAGCTTTTTTCCTTTTACTGTTAATAATTAGTTTTTGAAGATATGGAATCAACTGGGGATTTTAAAAAGTTGAAGATTGTTTTGAAGTGGGGAAATTTATATCTTTTAATCAAATGGGGGAAAAATTTGATGTTCCTGGTCATACCTTTTTTTGTTATTATCAGGTAAAAGCTTTTTTAATGGAAAAGTTAGGCCATATTTTAAAACTACCTAGACAATCTGCCTTGGAGTTATTGGTTACTAAAGGAGAAATGAATAAATTTATTTCTGAAATGTATAAGTTATTACAAAATAAAATGTCTAAACCAAATATTCATAAATCAAGATTAAAATGGGAAACTGATTTGAATAGAAAGATGGATGACAATGTTTGGAGAAAATTATGTGGTGATAATATGACTAAGTTTATGATTGTAAGATATAGATTAGTACAATATAATTTTTAATATCAATTATATTTAACCCCTCAAAAATTAAAGAGATTTAATTTAATTTCTTCAGATTTGTGTTTTAGATGTGGTGAAGTGATAGGTACTTTTCTTTATTCGACTTGGACCTGTTCTCAGGTTAAGACATTTTGGATACAAGTTAAATTATTTTTGGAAAAAATATTAAAAGTTGAACTTCTGTTTGATCCATTGTTGTTTTTATTAGGAGACATTAAGACAATTGTTTTAAGATTAAGATTGACTGTATTGAATTGAATTTTTATGTTTAGCTTTGGCTGTAACTAAGAGATGTTTGGCTATTACTTGTAATCTGATTTAGTTTTAGAAATGCAAATATGACACACTGAAATGAAATCTTGTATCCCTCTTGAAAAGATAATGTATAATTTTTTTTATTTTAAATTTTTTTATTTTTCACACTATGAACCATACTAACCAAAAATACACACAAACATTTCCCTCTTGAATATACACAGTGTCATTTTCTCCCCTTTCCCCCCTTCCCTTCCCTCCCTCCTTCACCCCTCCTCCCGACCCACTCAACGTTCATCCAATATGATACATTAAACCCATTAAACAATGTCATCACACAATGAAAATAAACAAGAAATTTACGTCATCTACTTTTACATACTGGGTCAGTTCATTTCGTCTTCTTCTCCTTCTGTTATTTTAGGTGGTGGAGGTCCGCGGTAGGACTTCTCTGTTGTGTTCCATGTACGGTTCCCAAATTTGTTCGAATACTGTGATGTTATTTCTTAAATTATATGTTATTTTTTCCAATAGAATACATTTATTAATTTCTATGTACCATTGCTGTATTCTCAGGCTATCTTCTAATTTCCAGGTTGATATAATACATTTTTTTGCTACAGCTAAGGCTATAAACGTATAATTTGAGGGATAAATACCATTTTTTGGTAAAAGTATGGTTGCAAGATTTGATCTCTCAATCTTTTCCAGTGTGGTGTCTTGGTTTTCACAGCTGAATAGCTGAATATTTGTATATAATGGTCTCCTTTCTTCTTTTCTTTTAGTGGGAGGATAGTGGGTATTAGTGGGAAGGGAAGGGAGGTTGGGCGGGGGGGGGGGGGTTTACTTATATATTTTATGTATATGAATTTATCATAATCAATGTTATTATAGTTTAAAAAAATGTAAATAAAATATTCAAAAAAGTATATCAATAGATCATCAGATTTGGCAAAATTTATGTAAAGAAGTTATGTCTAATACTATTAATGTAAGATATAGATGACTTTGTTATATCTTTTTACACCAATTGTATATTACGCATTGAACAGATGGAGATTGGATACATTAGATCAATGCTTTAGATGGGGAAAAGATGTTGGACCTTCTGTTCATTCTACATGGTCATGTTCAAAGGTTAAATCTTTTTGGATTTCCATTGGTAAATTCTTACAACAAATTACAGGTGTTGTTTTTCTGTTAAATCCTGAATTAACAGGACTTTTTAAAAAGTCATTTACTGCAAGTGTATTTTAATGCAATTCAGGTTGGGAATACACTAGAACACATATTTCATATTCAATTACAACCTCAATATGTCAACCATCTCAAACACACATTCGACAATTCTTCTCACTTCAGTGGGAACCTTTCCCCTGATGCTGGCTGCAGATTCTTTTTTGATTTGATAGACTAATTTTGTTAGTTTCAACCTTAAATTTCCACGTTTTGTAATTTCCAGTTGGTTTCACTTAGCTTGTAGCAAATCACTAACAGCTCTGAAGCCACATTCTACTAAATAAGGCAATAGAAAATGTATAATTAGTTCCATTGCTAAAATAGTCAAGTTTGGGTCTTTCTTTTCAATCTTGTTAGACAAACACATTATGGTTCCTTTCACTTTGAACAGAGTTTTCACAGATTCATCACGTTGTAACCCAGATAACTCCTCTTGGTATTGCACTGGAACTTCAGATAAGTCCACCAGCAATGGCTGAGTTAACCAAGAGGGAGAATCCATTGCCTTTAAATTGCAGAATCTATAATTGAAGTCTGTAACCAACATTTTCAAATGGTCAAACCATCTTTTTAATTATTTTGCAAAATATTCCTAGGCCCCACTAAAATATTCTTAAGCCCCACACCTGACCAAACTATTCCCACACCCCATCTGTGGGGTATATGCCCCACCTTGAGAACCTATGTTCCATAGCATCATTCTCATCCAATCCTATTGGCTTTAATAACATCAGTTCATGTTTATCCTCAATTGCAGCAGTCACAGGATTGGAGAATCATTGAATCTTTTAACTCATTTTGCCTGCATTAAGTGAAGGACAATTTAGTGCCCATTTCATACCTTTTTTCCCATGTTCAATAAAAAGACAATTTCAAATAATTTAATATTATTCCTCAATTTTCTTCTCAGGAAGTCCATGAGAATTGTTTCCCAGTAACCTTTTGAATAAAACAATCTCCCAAACTCTCCCCATAACCATTTATGACAATTGTCCAAAATTAATTTTCACAAGTTCTGATGGACTACCCATTAGAAATAAATAAGAGCAATTAGCTTCACTGCACCTCCATTATTCCTTTTAAATTAAAAAAAAATTCACACTGTGAACCATATCAATCAAAATACATACAAACATTTCCCTCTTAAATATACACAGTGGCATTTTCTCCCCTCTTACCCCCTCCCTTCCCTCCCCCCTTCCCACCCCATCCAAACCCATTAAACGTTCAACATGTACAATACATTCAACCCATTAAACAATGTCATCACACAATGAAAATAAACGAGAAAATTGTGTCCTCTACTTTTACACATTGAGTCAGTTCATTTCGTTTTCTTCTCATTCTATCATTTTAGGGGGTGGAGGTCCGTGGTAGGCCCTCTCTGTTGTGTTCCATGTATGGTTCCCAAATTTGTTCAAATAATGTGACTTTATTTTTTAAATTATATGTTATTTTTTCCAATGGAATACATTTATTCATTTCCATGTCCCATTGCTGTACTCTCAGGCTCTCTTCTGATTTCCAAATTGACATTATACATTTTTTTGCTACAGCTAAGGCTATCATAATGAATCTTTTTTGCGCTTCATCCAGTTTGAGGCCTAATTCTTTACTTCTTATATTACTTAGAAGAAAGATCTCTGGATTTTTTGGGATGTTGCTTTTTGTGATTTTATTTAATACCTGATTTAGATCTTCCCAAAACTTTTTCACTTTCTCACATGCCCAAATTGCATGTACTGTTGTTCCCGTTTCCTTCTTACAGTGAAAACATCTATCTGATAATGTTGGATCCCATTTATTTAACTTTTGGGCCGTGATATATAACCTGTGTAACCAATTATACTGTGTCATGCGTAACCTTGTGTTTATTATATTCTTCATAGTTCCAGAGCATAAGTTTTCCCATGTTTCATTTTTTTATCTTTATGTTTAAATCTTTTTCCCACTTTTGTTTGGGTTTATAGCTTATTTCATCATTTTCCTTCTCTTGCAGCTTGATGTACATGTTTGTTATAAATCTTTTTATTATCATTGTGTCTGTAATCACATATTCAAAGCTGCTTCCTTCTGGTAATCTCAGTCTGCTTCCCAATTTATCCTTTAAGTAGGCTTTCAGTTGACGATATGCAAACATTGTACCGTGAGTTATTCCATATTTGTACTTCAACTGTTCAAATGTTAATAAATTATTTCCCAAAAAACAATGTTCTATTCTTTTGATTCCTTTTCTCTCCCATTCTCTAAAGGAAAAGTTATCTATTGTAAAAGGGATTAGTGGGTTTTGTGTCAATAACAATTTTGGTGTTTGGTAATTCATTTTTTTCTTTTTAAGTGGATCTTCTTCCATATATAGAGTAAATGATGTAATACTGTAATATTGCACCAGTTTTTCATCCCACTAAATAAAGTATATGTTCCGGTACGTTCTCCCCTATTTTATCTAGTTCTATCTTAGTCCAATCTGGTTTTTCCTTTGTTTGATAAAAATCTGATAAATACCTTAATTGTGCTGCTCTTTAATAATTTTAAAGTTTGATAACTGCAAATCACCTTGTTTGTACGACTATGTTAATTTATCTAACGCTATCCTCGGTTTCCTCCCCTTCCATAAGAATTTCCTTATTATTCTCTTTAGTTCATTGAAGAATTTCTCTGTTAAGGGAATTGGTAACGATTGAAATAAGTATTGTATCCTTGGGAAGACATTCATTTTAAAGCAATTTACCCTCCCTATCAACGTTAGTGGTAATTCTTTCCAATGTTCTAAGTCTTCCTGTAATTTCTTCATTAATGGCTGATAATTTAATTTGTACAGGTGGCTTAAATTATTATCTAATCTAATACCTAGGTATCGGATTGCTTGTGTTTGCCATTTAAATGGTGATTCTTTTTTAAATTCTGTATAATCCTCATTATTCATTGGCATTGCTTCATTTTTATTTGCGTTGATCTTGTACCCGGATATTTCTCCATACTCCTTCAATTTCTTATGTAGTTCTTTTATTGATATTTCATGATCTGTTAAGTATACTATAATGTCATCTGCAAATAAACTGATTTTATACTCCTTCTCCTTTATTTTTATCCCTTTTAGTTTATTTTATGTTCTTATTAGTCCTGCCAATGGTTCTATTGCTAAAGCGAACAGTGAGGGAGATAGTGGACATCCCTGCCTAGTTGACCTACTTAATTTAAATTGGTTCGATACATATCCATTTACTGTCACCTTCGCCAATGGTCCCTTATATAATGCTTTAATCCAATTAATATATTTTTCTGGTAGATTGAACCTCTGTAATACTTTGAATAAATAATTCCATTCTACCCTGTCAAAGGCCTTTTCTGCATCTAAAGCAACAGCCACTGTTGGTATCTTATTTCCTTGAACTGCATTAATTAAATTAATGAACTTACAGACATTATCCGCTGTTCATCTTTTCTTAATAAGTCCAGTTTAATCTTGTCAGCTAATCTGTTGCTGATAATTTTGCTATTATCTTATAATCAGAATTAAATAGAGATATTGGTCTATATGATGCTGGTGTTAGTGGATCCTTTCCCATCTTTGGTATTACTGTAATTATTGCTATCTTACATGAATCTGGGAAGTTTTGTGTTTCTTCTATCTGGTTGATTACTTCCAGGAGAGGAGGAATTAATAACTCTTTAAATGTTTTTTAGAATTCTATTGGGAATCCATCCTCTCCAAGCGTTTTATTGTTCGGCAGCTTTTTTAAATATATCCTGTATTTCCTCTATTTCAAATGGTTTTATCAACTTGTTTTGCTCCTCTTCTTGCACTTTTGGCAGTTCAATTTTAGCTAAAAACTCTTCTATTTTGTCTTCTTTCCCCTCATTCTCAGTTTGGTATAATTGTTCATAAAATTCCTTAAAGTTCTCATTAATCTCCATTGGATTATATGTAATTTGTTTGTCCTTTTTCCTTGGTGCCAATAAAATTCTTTTAGCTTGTTCTGTTTTAAGTTGCCAGGCTAATATTTTGTGTGTTTTTTCTCCTAGCTCATAATACTTTTGCTTTATTTTCATTATGTTCTTCTCCACCTTATACGTTTGTAATGTTTCGTATTTTATTTTTTTGTCCACCAATTCTCTCTTTTTCGTTATATCATCCCTTTTTACTAGTTCTTTTTCTGTACTTACTATCTTTCCAACTGTTCTATTTCCCGAATGTCCTTTTTCATCTTAGTTACATAACTTTTTATTTGCCCTCTAATGAAGGCTTTCATTGCATCCCATAATATAAATTTGTCTTTCACTGATTCCATATTTATTTCAAATTTGGCGTTCAATAATTTCTCTAAATTCCTGTCTTTTAAGTAGCATGGAGTTTAATCTCCATCTATATGTTCTTGGTGGGATGTCCTCCAGTTCTATTGCTAATAACAGGGGTGAATGATCAGATAGCAATCTAGCTTTATATTCAGTTTTCCTAACTCTCCCTTGAATATGGGCCGACAACAAAAACATATCAATCCTTGAGTATGTTTTATGCCTACTCAAATATTATGAGTATTCCTTCTCCCTTGGGTGCTGCCTCCTCCATATATCCATAAGTTTCATTTCCTGCATTGGTTTAACCATAAATTTGGTCACTTTAATATTCTTTTTGCTAGTCTTTTGTCCAGTTTTATCCAACATTGGGTCCAAATTAAGGTTAAAATCCCCACCTATCAATATATTCCCCTGCATACCTACTATCTTTAAAAAAATCTTGCATAAATTTTGATCCTCTTCATTAGGTGCATATATATCGATCAAATTCCAGAATTATGAATATATCTAACACTTTATCATTACATACCTCCCTGATGGATCCATTATTTCCTCCTCTATTTTGATTGGTACATTTTTATTGATTAATATAGCTACACCTCTGACTTTTGAATTATATGATGCTACCGTTACGTGTCCTACCCAATCTCTCTTTAATTTATGTTCCACTTCAGTTAGATGCGTTTCCTGCACAAATGTTATGTCAATTTTTTTTCAGGAAATTTAATAGCCTTTTTTGTTTAATTTGGTTATGTATTCCATTAATATTTATAGTCATATAGTTCAACATGGCCATCACATGCCCTGTTTACACCTCATTTCTGCTTCCTCACCACCACCATCCCCCTTTGCCCCATTTTCATCTCTCAGTTTTCTGTCTTTGAACTCAATGTATGACAACACTTTTAAAACATAAAATACTTCAACAACTCCCACATCTAAAATTCCCTTAACCCCAAATGTCCCTTCCCTCTCTGAGTTGCCCCTTGTCCCTTGCCGGGCAACCACAACTCCCCTCTCCATTTGGATTGCGAACCTGCTCACAAGCGTCAACTGATTTCACAGTGACTGTTATTCTCCCACCCAACCCCCTCCAGAAAAGACTTTTATCTTCACATTTAACAAAGCTCACCCTCTTCACCACCCTACTTCCTTTCTTCCCTTTTCTTTCCCTTCTTTAGTTCTTACTTATACATTGTTTTTACATCTTTATATGTTGTTTGTTGTCGTTCTTCGTTGTTGTTACATCTCTTCATCTCTCCTTCTGTCCTGCAGGCATTCTGCAAATTCTCGTGCTTTCTCCGGATCCGAGAACAGTCTGTTTTGCTTCCCCGGGATAAATATTTTAAGCACAGCTGGATATCTTAACATAAATTTATAGCCTTTTTTCCATAGGATTGATTTTGCTGGGTTAAACTCCTTCCTCTTCTTTTGGAGTTCAAAACTTATGTCTGGGTAAAAAAATATTTTTTCACCCTTGTACTCCAATGGTTTTAATTTTATTCTAATTTTATTCCTTGCCCTATCCAGTATATTTTCTCTTGTCGTGTATCTCAGAAATTTTACAAAAACGGATCTTGGTTTTTGTTGTGGCTGTGGTTTCGGGGCTAGTGTTCTGTGTGCCCTTTCTATTTCCATTCCTTCCTGTATTTCTGGCATTCCCAGGACCTTTGGGATCCATTCTTTTATAAATTCCTTCATATCTGTGCCTTCTTCATCTTCCTTTAGGCCCACTATCTTTATGTTGTTTCACCTACTATAGTTTTCCATTATATCCATCTTCTGAGCTAACAACTCATGTGACTCTTAACTTTTTATCACTTTCTTCCAATTTTCTTCTTAAGTTATTCACTTCCATTTCTACAGTTGTTTCTCATTCTTCCACATTTTCTAATCTTTTCCCTATTTCTATTCTACTCAGTTTTTCTTCTGTCCTTTTCATTTTTCTTTTAATTTCACTAAATTCTAATGTCAACCATTCTTTAAATGCTCTCATTTGTTCTTGAAATTTTAAAAATCTATATACTGTCCATCTATTTTACCTTCTATTTCTCTGTGAAAAGCTTGGTCTTCTTCTTTTTCCTCTTCTTCTGTGTCTGCACCTGTGTTTGTGTCTTCTACTTCTCTTCCTTGTATCTGTGTCTCTTCTGACTTTCTTGCCTCACTTTGCTGGGCGTCTTCTTGCTTGGCTTCTTGCTGCTGATCCTCTTCTTCTGGGCTAGTTATCTATCGAGCCTCCTATTGCTGCTCTTCTTTCCTATCACTCCCTTACCTGTCGCTTTCCTCTTCTTCCAGCTGAGAGCCCTGATGTCAGGCAATCCTCAACTGGTCGCGCTGTGTTAGTTCGTTCCTCAGCTGGGCCCCCCTTCCATCGGTGTTTTCTTTTACCTGGTGTGCACAGTTGCACGCTTCTGTTTGGCTCAGAGAGCCATTTTTGCAGTCCAGTGGTCAGGAGGTCGCCAACCTTGGGGAATGGGCTCTTTTCTCCACGACTGCTCCCTGTATCTTCATGCAGGTAAGGCCTTCTGCTTTCTCTTCCAGTCTCTTTTCTTCTACTTTTTTCCCATTGTTTTTATTTTTTCCTTCTTGGGTGCCATTTTCTTTCTTTTCTCCACAACTTTATCTTTTATTTGTTGTGTTTTGTGTTTCTTGAACTTTGTATTTTCTTCACTTTATTTCTTATCTTCTGGAGAGGGCTGGAATTCTGCAACCGGCCACTAAATTCTTACATTACTTTACTTTACTTTACTTTACTTGGAGTTACATCACATTACTTCTCCCATCCTGAATTATTGTTGAAGGGAAATTTTGAGAATATAACTCCAAAACTAACTTTATTAGATTTTCAATTGGAACTTGACAAATTAGTTTTGTAATATCAAGGAAATTTATCGCTGATACTTGGAAATCAGACTTTTCATTAACATTAAAAAGATTGCAAACAGAGATTCAAATTTGCATCTGTTTACAAAGAAATTACATCTAATTTGAGGGGTAAAAATTCTGTATTTTTACAGATTTGCAGCCCGTATGCTTGAACAATGGGATTAAAATTATAAATAGTTTCTTTGAAACTTCCAAACTGGAGAAGACTTTCCTAAAAATGAGTAAGGGCTTTGACAGGAGAATGTGTGTCCCAGATCTGAGAGTGTGTATCAATTCTGTGAGTGTGTTCCAGCTCTCTGGGTGGGTACCATTTCCGCGAGAGTGTCCATGTTGTGTGAGTGTCTCCCAGTTCAGTGAGTGTGTAACAGTTCTGTGAGTATCTCCCACACCTGTGAGTGTGTCCCAGTTCTGTAAGTGTATCAACGTTCTGTGAGTGTGTTCCAGTTCTATGTATCTCTCTGAGATC